>NC_057794.1:542923736-543214642 GCF_018294505.1 Triticum aestivum
CGACGACATGGGCCCCTATGTCCTAAGTCCTAAGACAATATATATGTATGCGTGGCACCTAGAACGAAAATCAGATCAGGAATCGCGATCAGAAAAATCACGGATTTTATCCGAGAAAAAGAAAACGATGAACAGATTAACGAATGAACATTCGTTATCTGGATCTAAACGATGAACGTGTTCGTTAAAACGAACGAACGAGCGAATGCTCGCTAAATAAATAAACCGGAAAAACCGATCTATTAGAAAAAAACGAAACTAAAAAAATGAACGAAAAACTGACGGAAAACCGAACGGTTTTTCGAGAAAACCGGCGGCGGAACGGGGTCAACCTCCGGCGAGGCGGCGGCGTGGCTCCGACGGACGGCAGCAGCAGCGGCCAGGGGCGGCGGCGGCGGCGCGGGGCGGCGGCAGTGGGGCGCGGCGCGGGGCGGTGGCGGCGCGATGCGGCGGCGGCGGCAGAGGCGGCGGGGCGGGGCAGCTAGGGTTTGGGGTCTCGGCTGGGCTCCTCCCCCGGCTTATAAGGCCGGCCGGGCCAGGTGTCCTGGTCGGACACGGCCCATTAGGTCGGTTCGCGTTTTTTTAATAGTTACGCTCAGAAAAAAACAAAAGGACTACTAAACGGACCCCAAAAATCTCGAGATAAATTTTCCCCGACTTCTAAAATCAAGCCGCGCAGGATGAACATTTATTTGGGGCCTAAATGCAATTTTAAAAACGCACATTTTCCCTAAATTCAAATAAAATAGCAAATAAAACCAAAATAAAATCTTGTTTTGATTTTTTTATTAAATCCTTAATATTTCTTTATTTTGGGAAAGTCATTTTATTCCCTCTCTCATATTTTTGTATTAGAAATAATTGAAGATAAAATAAATAAAATCAAATGATCCTATTTTCAAAATTTGAGAAAACTCAAATATGAAAATAACGAAATCCCCAACTCTCTCCGAGGGTTCTTGAGTTGCGTAGAATTTCTAGGATCAACCAAAATGCAATAAAATATGATATGCAATGATGATCTAATGTATAACATTCCAAATTGAAAATTTGGGATGTTACAAACCTACCCCCCTTAAGATGAATCTCTCCCTCGAGATTCGGGTTGGCTAGAAAATAGGTGAGGGTGGTCCTTCAACAAATCTTCCTCTCGTTCCTAGGTGGCTTCATCCTCCGTGTGGTGGCTCCACTGAACTTTGCAAGACTTGATAACCTTGCTACGGGTGACTCGACTGGCATACTCAAGAATCTTGACTGGTTTCTCCTCATAAGTCAAATCACTGTCCAACTGAATCGCTTCCAGCGACACTGTATCTCTCAGTGGTATATCAGTCATCTCTGCGTGGCATTTCTTCAACTGGGAAACATGAAACACATCGTGAACTCCTGACAATCCTTCGGGCAACTCCAACTTGTAGGCTACTTCTCCCATACGCTCCAAAACTTTGTATGGTCCTACAAAATGTGGCGCTAACTTTCCCTTAACTCCAAAGCGCTTAACTCCTCGAAGTGGAGATACTCGAAGATAAACTCGGTCTCCGACTTCGTAAACTGTCTCCTTGCATTTAGAATCTGCATAGCTCTTCTGCCTGGACTGGGCTACCTTAAGCCTATCGCGAATCAATTTTAGTTTCTGTTCAGACTCCTTAATCAGATCCGGTCCAAACAACTGGCGGTCTCCAACTTCATCCCACGACAATGGGATCCTGCACCTCCTTCCGTACAAGGCTTCGAAAGGGGCCATCTTCAAACTAGATTGATAACTGTTGTTATAAGAGAACTCTGTGTATGGCAAATTCTCGTCCCAACTAGATCCGTAATCTAGCGCATAAGCTCTCGGCATATCCTCCAAAATCTGATTGACCCTCTCGGTCTATCCATCTGTCTGTGGATGGAAAGCTGTACTGAACTCTAGCCTGGTACCCAAAGTCTCATGCAACTGATTCCAGAACTTTGAGGTAAATTGGGTTCCTCTGTCTAATACAATGCTCCTTGGAACTCCGTGCAGACATATGATTCTGGACATGTATATCTTTGCTAACTTGGCACTGTCATAGGTAGTCTTCACTAGAAAGAAATGAGCTACCTTTGTCAAACAATCAACTACAACCCAAATCGAGTCCTAGCCTAAACAATTTCTGGGCAACCCGGTGATAAAATCCATGCCTAACTTATCCCACTTCCATTCGGGTATCGGCAATGGCTGTAGCAATCCTGCTGGCTTCTGATGCTCTGCCTTCACTCTCTGACATACATCACAAACTGCTACATACTCCGCAATATCCTTCTTCATTCCGGTCCACCAGAAAATATCCTTTAAATCCAAATACATCTTGGTATTTCCTGGGTGAATCGAGTATGGTGAATCATGGGCCTCTTGCAGAATTAACTTTCTGATCTCCGAATCATTAGACACATAAACGCGGTCTTCAAACCATAACGTATCGTGCTCATCCTCACGAAATCCTTTAGCTTTTCCCTTGCTTATTTTCTCCTTGATAGAAGCAATCTCCTTGTCAGTCTTCTGGGCTTCTCTGATCTTATCCATCAAGGTAGACTGAATCTCCAATGCTACTACATAGCCTCTCGGGACTATCTCCAAACATAGCTCACGGAGATTTTCGGCTAACTCCCTTGGTAAATTTCTCGTCATTAGGGTGTTGACATGGCTTTTACGGCTCAACGCGTCAGCTACTACGTTAGCTTTTCCGGGGTGATAATGCAATCTCATGTCAATCCTTGATGAGCTCCAACCATCTCCTTTGTCTGAGGTTCAACTCCTTCTGTGTGAAAATATACTTCAAACTCTTGTGATCCGTGTATACCTCACAATGGTTTCCAATGAGAAAGTGTCTCCAGGTTTTCAATGCATGCACTACGGCTGCTAACTCCAAATCATGCGTAGCATAATTCAACTCATGAGGCTTGAGCTGTCGTGAGGCATATGAAACAACTCTTCCTTCTTGCATAAGCACTGCTCCAAGTCCTCGACGTGAAGCGTCGCAATACACCTCATAATCCTTGGTCTGATCTGGCAAAATCAACACAGGTGATGTAACCAAACGTTTCTTCAACTCCTGGAAACTGGCCTCACATTCCTCAGTCCATATGAACTTGGTATCCTTCTTCAACAACTCTGTCATAGGCTTTGCAATCTTCGAGAAATTTTCAATAAATCTCCGGTAGTATCCTGCGAGTCCAAGAAAACTCCGGATCTCTCCAACTGTTGTTGGCGCTTCCCAATTTGTCACAGTGTCAACCTTGGTGGGATCTACTGCTATACCTTCTCCAAATATAACGTGTCTGAGAAATCCAACAACCTTCAACCAAAACTCACATTTGCTAAACTTGGCATATAACTAATGTTCTTTGAGCTTACCAAGTACCAAACGCAAATGCTCCTTATGCTCCTCTTCATTCTTCGAGTAAACCAGGATATCATTAATGAACACTATGACGAACTTATCCAAAAACTCCATAAACACCTTGTTCATCATGTTCATAAAATATGCAGGTGCGTTAGTCAGACCAAATGACATAACGGTATACTCGTACAGCCCATACCTGGTGGTAAAAGTCGTCTTAGGTATATCATGCTCTCGAATCTTCAACTGATGGTATCCTGATGGCAGGTCGATCTTGGAGAATACCTTAGCTCCTTGCAATCGATCAAACAGATCATTGATCATCGGTAGTGGGTACTTGTTTTTGATGGTTACTTCATTCAATCCTCGATAATCAACAACCATCCTTAACGATCCATCCTTCTTCTCCACTAGAAGTACTGGTGATCCCCAAGGCAAAGAACTTGGGCGAATATAACCTTTATCCAGTAACTCCTTAATCTGCTTCTTAATCTCCACCAAATCCTTTGCGGGCATCCTATATGGTCTCTTAGATATTGGCCCTGTGCCTGGCAAAAGCTCAATCAAAAACTCAATATCTCTATCCGGTGGCATGCCTGGCAACTCTTCTGGAAATACATTAGGGAAATCCTTCACCACTGGTACTTCCTCCTGCACAACTCCTGTTAGACCATTTACTTGAGTCCTTTTCGGCACATGCCGGGATACATACTTGATCCTTCTCCCTTCTGGGGTGGTAAGCAAAATTGACTTACTGGCACAATCAATGTTTCCTCCATACATCGACAGCCAATCCATACCCAGAATTACATCCAAACCTTGTGATTCCAAAATGATCAAATCCGAGGGAAACAGATACCTGCCTATACTCAGTGGCACTTGAAAACATCCCTTGCTAGCCATATACTCTGCTCCTGGTGGGCTTACTAACATAGGTGTTCTAAGAACTTTGGTGGGCAGGGTATACTTATCCACGAATTCCCTTGATATGTATGAATGCGATGCACCAGTATCAAAAAGAACGAGTGCAGTAAATGACTTAACCAAAAACTTACCGATTACTGCATCCGGCTGCTCTTCAACCTCCTCCACGTTAACGTGGTTCACCTGTCCCCTGTTGAAAGGGTTCGGCTTATTCCCAGAGCTTCCATTGCCATTTTCATTCTGGGATTCAGGACATTCATTGGCATAATGTCCGGTCTTTTGGCACTTGAAACAAGTGACTTGGCTCAGGTCTCTCTTGGCTGGGGTTGATGGGTTTGTACAGTTCTGGCCGTTGCTTCCTCCATTTCCATTCTTGGTGCCATTATGATTGTGCGAGCTACCTCCTCCATGGGTATGCTGAAAATGTCCTCCCGACCTAGGGGTAAAACGTGGCTTCTGCTGAGCTCCTGAATTGTACTTCCCTTGTCCATACTTCCTCTTGCGATTCTCAATCTGCTGCTGCTTCCCTTCAATCATAAGAGCACGATCTACCAACTCCTGGTAGTTGTTGAAGGTTGCTACCATCAATTGCATGCTCAACTCATCATTCAGTCCTTCTAGAAACTTCTCTTGCTTAGCTGTATCCGTAGCAATGTCATCTGGGGCATAACGTGCTAACTTACTAAAGTCCTCCACATACTGGCCAACTGTCCATCCTCCTTGGCGCAAATTGCGAAACTCTCGCTTCTTCATGGCCATAGCTCCTGCTGAAACATGGGCAGTACGGAAAGCCTGCTGGAACTGGTCCCATGTGACAGTGTCGACAGGGAAAGTGGCTGTGAAATTCTCCCACCATGATGCTGCGGGTCCTTCAAGCTGATGTGCGGCAAACTTCACCTTTTCCGCATCTGTGCATCTTGCTGTGGTCAACTCCCTTGCTGTCTTGCGGAGCCAATCATCGGCTACTATCGGCTCGGTGCTACTGGAAAACACCGGCGGATTCAGCCTAAGAAAACGGGCTAAGTGATCAACAGGTGGTGGTGGTGGTGGGTTGTTGTTGTTGTTCCCCTGATTCTGATTCTGAACTAGCAATTGCATCAATGTGTTCTGCTGCTGGATCAACTCAGTGAGCTCCGGTGGGAAGGTAAATCCGGGGTCACGTCTTGGAGGCATCTGAGGGTTTAGAAAAGATGAGATTTAAGAATAGAGAGAGGTCTAGAGAGAAAACACTACCCATATGCACATGAGGCAAAGCAAACAATTCACTTCATTCAATCAATCACACAAGGACATACAATCGATCTAACTATCGCAAAAGTGCTCGGACTACTATATTTACATGGTGAACTACTACTACTGATGGGGTGGTCTACTAGAAATATTCTTCGGTTGCAAACTCCATCATATCTGCCCCAGCTTCATCAACATAGTCATCATCGCTATCATCTGGATCCGAGTCGGTGTCGTCGATGATGATGTAGTCCTCCGGGCGAACCTCCTTGGGTTCTTCGTCTTCTTCTACTAGTGTAGGGCCTCCCATAAATATTCCGATCTTCTTGATCAGATCGTCATTCTTCTCCACTAATACTTCGATTTCCTCTTCATAATCTTCATGTGTGGCCTTGATTTCTTCCTCCAGTTCCTTGATTCTTGTCCTTGCCTTCTTCAGATCTATCATATCTGCGCACATCTGGTTCTCCTGTTGTCAAATGTGCTGGTTTAACTCCTGGATAAAATCTGCAATTGATCTATCCTTCCTGGTGCTGATCATCTCCCGATGCTCATCTCGGCGCCCACAAATCTGATAGATAGTATTAGTATCCTTGAGATCATTGCGGTAAACTTCTCCAATGCGTCCCATGGCGATGTGAGCTGCCATGCTCTTTCCTAGATCCCAGGTTGGTGCATCAAAAGAAAACTCTATGGGCTGAGTGATTGGCATGAATGTCCTTCCTGGAACTTCAACTTGAATCATCCAGCGCTCCTCTTTAGGTAAAGTCGCGTTGTAGGTTCCGGTGAAGCTTGGTACTCCTGTGTTCAGATATCTAGTGACTTCCTTCAAGTGACTTCCAAAGGGTGTATCTTCATCCGGTTGCGTGAACTTGTTCCTTGCATCCGCCATCCTAAAAGAGCAGAAAAGATGAGAAGTTAGAATGAGAAGAGAGTGAGTAGTGATCTAGGTCTTTTAGCTTAGTGGTCGTGTCCTACAGTCAGCGTGTGCTCTAATACCATCTTGTAGCGACCAGACCTCAAACGGTCCAATCTCTGTGCTCAGGTGTCATCTCTGGATCAGTAATGCTGACACCACATAGTACTTGAAGGATTTATAACAGAGTAGCAATCACACACTTATTACATTGAGTGTCTCCAAAGAGAACTTATTACAATAAATATGGCTTAAGGCCATCTAATAACGATAACAGCAGAAGGCTTGGAAGATAAGTGAGTCCATCAACTCCAACGGCATCACTGAGTATAGAACCACGACCTAAAGGCGCCTTACTCGTCGTCCGAAAAGTCTACAACATGAACATTGCAGCCCGAAATGGGTCAGCACATGGAATATGTTGGCAATGTAACACATAGAGAGCAATGAAAGAAATTGGCCATACTACATGCATATTTGGCTGGTGGAAAGCTCTATGGTTACCGTTTTGCATAAAGCCAATTTTTCCCTACTACAAAGGAATAAATCTTATTTAACTATCATGGTAGTTGTTAAACATTGAGAATGGTTGACAGCATTCTCAATCCCAATTAAGCATCATCATTAAACAGAACCCAACTAAATTAATTAGAGTAACATGATGAGATTCACATGATAATCAAGGTACTAGATACTCAAGATGTCCATAACCGGGGACACGGCTAAGCATGATCAGGGTCGGCCCTGTGTTTCAGGAGGCCCTAGGAGAACTCGACGACATGGGCCCCTATGTCCTAAGTCCTAAGACAATATATATGTATGCGTGTGTTATATGTATAACTTATTAAAAGTAACTTTCAATCACACATCTTTAGTCTAAAATATGAGTATAATAATTCAAATGACTCCATCGAGAACAATAATAACCAAATTCGAACCGACTCCATAAAAAACAATGGTACTTAAAAGATCGCAAAATGAAACTAACATGACATGATTACCTCAAATAAGAACGAAATTAGACTAACTCCATCGACAACAATAATACTTCAGTGCTTCAAAAAAGTTTCTTCGGGCATTTCTTGATGCGAAGACATTAGGGGCACAATCTAGAATTTTTAGATCACTTTCTTTGTTTTTCCTCCTTTTTTCAGCACCCGACAATTGCTTCTTCTTAGGTAACATGGCAGGCTAATGTCTTGAAATCATGAAGAAAAGATCAAAAGAGCATACAAAAAATTAGGAATTTATAGATCGAATGATTGGAACCCTAGACATGTTACATAGAATGAAAAAAAAATTGATAGATTGGATTACAATACGTACATACTAAATAAAGAATAAATAAACTACTGAGATTGTCAAATTGAGGTTTGGGGATGGACAGGAACATGGATGCGTACTTCTTGACTTCCAGTCGGATGCGTACTTGTATAGTTATTGCCGCGGTGCCGAATGCTGGATGGCCGATTGGCTGGGCTGCCACCTGCCTGCCGGACTGTTGTGTGGCGGCGACGGTGAGCCGGCGAGGTGAGGGCGATGCGACAAGGGCCAAGGGGCAAGGCGCCGAGCGAGCGAGAAGGCCGACGGACGGGCGATGGTGACGAACCCACGAAGGAAACGTTGAAACGAGTGTGAGTCACGGCGCCGCTTCGCCTACGCGTATCCATCAGCGATCGCTAGCTAGCCATATCTGGGCCGCCTAGCCCATCCTATTTATTTTCTTTAATTCTTTTGTATTTTTTTACTTGCTTTTTGCTGGGCTATAGTATATGTATATAATCCATCATGTGCCCCCCCTAGCCTGGGCCCTGGGTCGTCGCCCCGTCGCCCATGCCCCAGGGCCGGCCCTGACCATGATTAGTTTATACACTCTGCCGAGGTTTGCCACTTTTCCCCACAAGACTCGATCTCCTCCGTTGGAATTCTCGCACTACATGGTGTTTGAGAAAACGGATGACCGAGACATAGTCTTTCAGAAGCGCTAGCACCTTACGATCGGGTAGACCGTTACACCTACTTTCCCCTACATCTGCTAGTCTACCACTGTAAGAGTTCGCACGACTTAGTCAACTATGCTAGAGCCCATAGTAGCTTTTGGCTGCACATGGAAGTTTCTAGCATGAATAATCTCATGATCCCTTTGAGCCTGGGTGGCGGTCCAAAAGAAAAACAGGCAATCGCTGGAATACCCAGGTGCCTCAATCCACCCAGATGTGTATTTAAGTTGCCACCTTAGATAAACCATTAATTTAACAATCTCACATCTTTCATGGATACACTCACCCAATCCATGTCTACTAGCATAGCATGGCATAATAAGCAAACGTAGAAGTAACTCCCAAAGGTTTGATAATAAACAGGCAATAGGTACTACCTCAACTACTTCCCAAACCCACAATTTAATTAGATACTAATCATGCAATGTGTGAGGATTGATCTAATGTAATAAAAAGTGGGTAGTAGGAGGTATGATCAAAGTGTTACATGCCTTGCTGATGATCCGCAAAACCTAGCGATTCGAAGTAGCAAGCTGCGCACTCCGGGTACTCTATCGCAAACAAACAAGCATACAATAAGTACTCAACTAATGCACAGGTAAAACTCGAATCATAGATCTAACCAGAAAGTTCAACTTAAGAACTCCGGTTGGCAAATAGAATCAAATCGAACAAAGCAACGAAAGACAAACGGCAAAAGAAACATGCTTCATTTACTATTCTGGATCTAGGGCAATTTTCATAGTGGCAAAAACTTGTTTGACTTGGTTAAACGGAAAGAGGGTTTCGACACGAAACTCCAGGCGCTTGAATCGCCTGATTCCGATAAACGAGCGAAAAGTTATACTAGAACGAAAATCGTATCAGGAATCGCGATCAGAAAAATCGTGGATTTAATCTGAGAAAAAAGAAAACAACAAACAGATTAATGAATGAACGTTTGTTATCTGGATCTAAACGATGAACGCGTTCGTTAAAACGAACGAACGAGCGAACGCTCGCTAAATAAATAAACGGGAAAACCGATCTATTAGAAAAAAAACGAAACTCAAAAACCGAACGAAAAACCGACGGAAAACCGAACGGTTTTTCGAGAAAACCGGCGGCGGAACGGGGTCAACCTCCGGCGAGGCAGCGGCGTGGCTCCGGCAGACGGCGGCGCGGGGCGGCGGCGGCGGCGTGGCGCGGCGCGGGGCAGTGGCGGGGCGCGGCGTGGCGCGGCGGCGACAGAGGCGGCGGGGCGGGGCGGCTAGGGTTTGGGGTCTCGGTTGGGCTCCTCCCCCGACTTATAAGGCCGGCCGGGCCAGGTGTCCAGGTCGGACACGGCCCGTTAGGTCGGTTCGCGTTTTTTTAAATAGTTACGCTGAGAGAAAAAACAAAAGGAATACTAAACGGACTCCAAAAATCCCAAAATAAATTTTCCCCGGCTTCTAAAATCAAGCTGCACAGGATGAACATTTATTTGGGGCCTAAATGCAATTTTGAAAAACGCGCATTTTTCCTAAATTCAAATAAAATAGCAAATAAAACCAAAATAAAATCTTATTTGATTTTTTTATTAAATCCTCAACATTTCTTTATTTTGGGAAAGTCATTTTATTCCCTCTCTCATATTTTTGTATTAAAAATAATTGAATACAAAATAAATAAAACGAAGTGATCCTATTTTCAAAATTGGAGAAAACTCAAATATGAAAATAACGAAATCCCCAACTCTCTCCGAGGGTCCTTGAGTTCCGTAGAATTTCTAGGATCAACCAAAATGCAATAAAATATGATATGCAATGATGATCTAGTGTATAACATTCCAAATTGAAAATTTGGGATGTTACAAGAAGGTAGTAGGTCCTAGCTAATAGTCATGATCATGTGCTAAGAACAACTAAATAGGATTGGTTAGATGACTATGATGATGATGTGGTATCGAGTAGAAGTTGTATGATCGATGATGATGAGTATGACTTGTTATTATGATACCAATGATGAGTTATTTATTATTATGATCGATGATGCATGATGTTAAGTTGTTATATGAGCATGATTAGTTATTATACATATCAGTAGGTTATATATAATATTCACTGTTATATATAATAACTAATCATGGTCATAAAATCATATGATGAAAGTATTGTATATAAAACCACAACGAATATAAGTTGTATTTTTAAAAATATAGGAAAAGTTAGCAGCAGCGCTTTTCATAAGAAGCGCTACTGCTACTTAGTACTATCAGTAGCGCTTGCCAAAGAAAAGCGCTACTGGTAACTAGGTATAGCAGTAGCGCTCCCTTTCCAACGCTACTGTTGCTAGTTAGCTGTAGCACCTTAGTGGTAGCGCTTGCACAAGCGCTACTGCTAGCTTAAAAACAAGCGCTACTACTAGGGTTATCCCTAGTAGTGATGGTGTGATAACCTGGGTGCTACATGATACGTCTCCAACGTATCTATAATTTTTGATTGTTCCATGCTATTATATTATCTGTTTTAGATGTTTAATGGGCTTTAATATGCTCTATTATATTATTTTTGGGACTAACTGATAACCCACAAGTATAGGGGATCGCAACAGTTTTCGAGGGTAGAGTATTCAACCCAAATTTATTGATTCGACGCAAGGGGAGCCAAAGAATATTCTCAAGTATTAGCAGCTGAGTTGTCAATTCAACCACACCTGGAAACTTAATATTTGTAGCAAAGTATTTAGTAGCAAAGTAATATGATAGTAGTGGTAACGGTAGCAAAAGTAATAGTTTTGGTTTTGTAGCGATTGTAACAGTAGCAGCGGAAAAGTAAATAAGCGAAGAACAATATATGAAAAGCTCGTAGGCATTGGATCAGTGATAGATAATTATGTTGGATGCGATTCCTCATGCAATAGTTATAATATAGAGTGACATAGAACTAGCTCTAGTTCATCAATGTAATGTAGGCATGTATTCCGAATGTAGTCATACGTGCTTATGGAAAAGAACTTGCATGACATCTTTTGTCCTACCCCCCCATGGCAGCGGGGTCCTATTGGAAACTAAGGGATATTAAGGCCTCCTTTTAATAGAGTACCGGACCAAAGTGTTAACACATAGTGAATACATGAACTCCTCAAACTACGGTCATCGCCGGTAAGTATCCCGATTATTGTCACTTAGGGGTTAACGGATCATAACACATAATAGGTGACTATAGACTTGCAATATAGGATCAAGAACTCACATATATTCATGAAGACATAATAGGTTCAGATCTGAAATCATGGCACTCGGGCCCTAGTGACAAGCATTAAGCATAGCAAAGTCATAGCAACATTAATCTCAGAACATAGTGGATACTAGGGATCAACCCTAACAAAACTAACTCGATTACATGATAAATCTCATCCAACCCATCACCGTCCAGCAAGCCTACGATGGAATTACTCACACACAATGGTGAGCATCATGAAATTGGTGATGGAGGAAGGTTGATGATGATGATGGCGATGGATTCCCCTCTTCGAAGCCCTGAACGAACTCCAGATCAGCCCTCCCGAGAGAGATTAGGGCTTGGTGGCGGCTCCGTATCGTAAAATGTGATGAATCCTTCTCTCCTATTTTTTCCTCCCCGAACACGAATATATAGAGTTGGAATTGAGGTTGGAGGAGCACCAGGGGGCCCACGAGGCAGGGGGCGCGTCCCCCACCCTCGTGGACAAGGTGTGGGCCCCCTGGCCTTGATTCTTTCGCCGGTATTTTTTTATATTCCAAAAATATTCTCCGTTGATTTTCACGTCATTCTGAGAACTTTTGTTTTTGCACAAAAATAACACCATGGCAATTCTGCTGAAAATAGCGTTAGTCCGGGTTAGTTCCATTCAAATCATGCAAGTTAAAGTCCAAAACAAGGGCAAAAGTGTTTGGAAAAGTAGATACGATGGAGACATATCACTAACCTATTAACCGGAGGCCCAGTGCTAGTTTCTGTTTTTTTGCCTATTTTAGAGTTTCACAAAAAAGGAATCCAAACGGAATGAAACCTTCGCGATGATCTTTCTTGGACTGAAAGCAAACCAGAAGACTTGGAGTTGAAGTCTGGAACGCCATGAGGCGGCCACGAGGCAGGAGGGCGCGCGCAGGGGGGGGTAGGCACGCCCCCCACCCTCGTGAGCCCCTCATAGCTCCACCGACGTACTTCTTCCGTCTATATATACTCTTATACCCTAGATCGATCGCAGAGAGCCACGAAACCACTTTTCCACCGCCGCGACCTTTTGTACCCGTGATATCCCATCTTGGGGCCTCTTCCGGCGATCGGCCGAAGGGGGAATCGATCACGGAGGGCTTCTACATCAACACCATAGCCTCTCCGATGAAGCGTGAGTAGTTTACCACACACCTTCGGGTCCATAGTTATTAGCTAGATGGCTTCTTCTCTCTCTTTGATTCTCAATACAAAGTTCTCCTTGATGTTCTTGGAGATCTATTCGATGTAATATTCTTTTGCAGTGTGTTTGCCGAGATCCAATGAATTGTGGGTTTATGAACAAGATTATCTATGAATATTATTTGGTTCTTCTCTGAATTCTTATATGCATTGTTTGATATCTTTGCAAGTCTCTTCGAATTATCAGTTTAGTTTGGCCTACTAGATTGATCTTTCTTGCAATGTGAGAAGTGCTTAGCTTTGGTTCAATCTTGCAGTGTCCTTTCCCAGTGACAGTAGAGGCAGCAAGGCATGTATTGTATTGTTGCCATCGAGGATAAAAAGATGGGGTTTATATAATATTGTTTGAGTTTATCCCTCTACATCATGTCATCTTGCTTAATGCGTTACTCAGTTCTTATGAACTTAATACTCTAGATGCATGTGTTGGGGAACACAGTAATTTCAAAAAAATCCTACACACACGCAAGATCCATCTGGTGATGCATAGCAACGAGATGGTAAGAGTGTTGTCCACGTACCCTCGTAGACCGTAAGCAGAAGCGTTATGACAATGTGGTTGATGTAGTCGTACGTCTTCACGATTCGACCGATCCTAGCACCAAAGGTACGGCACCTCCACGATTTGCACACGTTCAGGTCGGTGACATCACGTGAACTCTAGATCCATATGAGTGTCGAGGGAGAGTTTCTTCAGCACGACGGCGTGATGACGGAGATGATGAAGCTACCGGTGCAGGGCTTCACCTAAGCACTGCAATGATATGACCGAGGTGGAAATCTGTGGAGGGGGGCACCACACATGGCTAAACAATCAACTTGTGTGTCTATGGGGTGCCCCCTCCCCTGTATATAAAGGAGTGGAGGAGGGGGGAGGCCCGACCCTCTATGGCGCTCCCTAGGCGAGTCCTACTCCCACCGGGAGTAGGATTCCCCCCTTCCAAGTAGTAGGAGTAGGAGAGAAGGAAGGAAAGGGGGGCTGGCCCCCACCCAATTCGGATTGGGCTAGGGGGCGCGCCTCCCACCTTTTCCCTTCCTCTCCTTTATTCCACTAAGGCCCATATACTCCCCGGGGGGTTCCAGTAACCTTCCGGTACTCCGGAAAATGCCCGAACTCATCCGGAACCATTCTGATGTCCAAACATAGGCTTCCAATATACTGATCTTTATGTCTCGACCATTTCGAGACTCCTTGTCATGTCCGTGATCAAATACGAGACTTTGAACTACCTTCGGTACATCAAAACACATAAACTCATAATACCGATCGTCATTGAACGTTAAGCGTGCGGACCCTACGAGTTTGAGAACTATGTAGACATGACTGAGACTCATCTCCGGTCAATAACCAATAGCGGAACTTGGATGCTCATATTGGTTCATACATATTCTACGAAGATCTTTATCGGTCAAACCGCACAACAACATACGTTGTTCCCTTTGTCATCGGTATGTTACTTGCCTGAGATTCGATCGTCGGTATCATCATACCTCGTTCAATCTCGTTACCGGCAAGTTTCTTTACTCGTTCCGTAATGCAACATCCTGCAACTAACTCATTAGTCACATTGCTTCCAAGGCTTATAGTGATGTGCATTACCGAGAGGGCCCAGAGATACCTCTCCGACAATCGGAGTGACAAATCCTAATCTTGATCTATGCCAACTCAACAAACACCATCGGAGACACCTGTAGAGCATATTTATAATCACCCAGTTACGTTGTGACGTTTGATAGCACACTAAGTGTTCCTCCGGTATTCGGGAGTTGCATAATCTCATAGTCATAGGAACATGTATAAGTTATGAAGAAAGCAATAGCAACAAACTAAACGATCATAGTGCTAAGCTAACGGATGGGTCAAGTCAATCACATCATTCTCTAATGATGTGATCCCGTTAATCAAATGACAACTCATGTCTATGGTTAGGAAACTTAACCATCTTTGATTAACGAGCTAGTCAAGTAGAGGCATACTAGTGACACTCAATTTGTCTATGTATTCACACATGTACTAAGTTTCCGGTTAATACAATTCTAGCATGAATAATAAACATTTATCATGATATAAGGAAATATAAATAACAACTTTATTACTGCCTCTAGGGCATATTTCCTTCAGTCTCCCACTTGCACTAGAGTCAATAATCTAGTTCATATCGTCATGTGATTTCACACCAATGGTTCACATCTTCATGTGATCAGTTCACATCTTCATGTGACTAATACCCAAAGGGTTTACTAGAGTCAATAATCTAGTTCACATCGCTATGTGATTCACACCCAAAGAGTGATCAAGGTTTGCTTGTCAGAGAAGTTTAGTCTACGGGTCTGCAACATTCAGATCCGTATGTATTTTGCAAATTTTCTATGTCTACAATACTTTGCACGGAGCTACTATAGCTAATTGCTCCCACTTTTAATATGTATCTAGATCGGTGTCAAAAGCTTGCATCGATGTAACTCTTTACGACAAACTTTTTATCATCTCCATAACTGAGAAATATTTCCTTAGTCCTCTATGGATAATTTTGACTGATGTCCAGTGATCTACTCCTAGATCACTATTGTACTCCCTTGCCAAAATCATGCTAAGGTATACAATTGGTCTGGTACTCAGCATAGCATACTTTATAGAACCTATGACTGAGGCATAGGGAATGACTTTTCATTCTCTTTCTATTTTCTATCGTGGTCAGGTTTTGAGTCTTACTCAACTTCACACCTTGCAACACAGGCAAGAACTCTTTCTTTGACTGATCCATTTTTAACTCCTTCAAAATCTTGTCAAGGTATGTACTCATTGAAAAAACTTATCAAGCGTCTTGATCTATATCTATAGATCTTGATGCTCAATATGTAAGCAGCTTTACCGAGGTCTTTCTTTGAAAAAATCCTTTCAAACACTCCTTTATGCTTTCCAGAAAACTCTACCTCATTTCCGATCAACAATATGTCATTCACATATACTTATCAGAAAGGTTGTAGCGCTTCCACTCACTTTCTTGTAAATGCAGGCTTCACCGCAAGTCTGTATAAAACTATATGCTTTGATCAACTTATCAAAGCGTATATTCCAACTCCGAGATGCTTGCACCAGTCCATAGATGGATCGCTGGAGCTTGCACACTTTGTTAGCACCTTTAGGATTGACAAAACCTTCTTGTTGCATCATATACAACTCTTCTTTAAGAAATACTTTAAGGAATGCAGTTTTGACATCCATTTGCCAGATTTCATAAAATGTGGCAATTGCTAACATGATTCGGACAGACTTTAAGCATTGCTACGAGTGAGAAAAATATCATCGTAGTCAACATCTTGAACTTGTCAAAAACCTTTTGCGACAATTTGAGCTTTGTATATAGTAATACTAGTATCAGTGTCTGTCTTCCTCTTGAAGATCCATTTATTCTCAATGGCTTGCCGATCATTGGGCAAGTCAACCAAAGTCCACACTTTGTTCTCATACATGGATCCCATCTCAGATTTCATGGCCTCAAGCCATTTTGTGGAATCTGGACTCATCATCGCTTCCTCATAGTTCCTAGGTTCATCATGGTCTAGTAACATGACTTCCAGAAAGGATCACCGTACCACTCTGGTGCGGACCATACTCTCCATGACTTACGAGGTTCGGTAGTAACTTGATCTGAAGTTTCATGATCATCATCATTAGCTTCCTCACTAATTGTTGTAGGAATCACTAGAACTGATTTTTGTGATGAACTACTTTCCAATTCGGGAGAAGGTACAATTACCTCATCAAGTTCTACATTCCTCCCACTCACTTATTTCTAGAGAAACTTCTTCTCTAGAAAGGATCCATTCTTAGCAACGAATATCTTGCCTTCAGATCTGTGATAGAATGTGCACCCAACAGTTTCCTTTGGGTATCCTATGAAGACGCATTTCTCCGATTTGGGTTCGAGCTTATCAGGTTGAAAATTTTTCACATAAGCATCATAGCCCCAAACTTTAAGAAACGACAGTTTAGGTTTCTTGCTAAACCACAATTCATATGGTGTCATCTCAACGGATTTAGATGGTTCCCTATTTAACGTGAATGCAGATGTCTCTAATGCATAACCCCAAAACAATAGTGATAAATCAGTAAGAGACATCATAGATTGCACCATATCTAATAAAGTACGGTTATGACGTTTGGACACACCATTACACTGTGGTGTTCCAGGTGGCGTGAGTTGTGAAACTATTCCACATCATTTCAAATGAAGACCAAACTCGTAACTCAAATATTCGTCTCTGCGATCAGATCATAGAAACTTTATTTTCTTATTACGATGATTTTCCACTTCACTCTGAAATTTTTTGAACTTTTCAAATGTTTCAGACTTATGTTTCATCAAGTAGATATACACATATCTGCTCAAATCATCTGTGAAGATCAGAAAATAGCGATACCCGTCGTGAGCCTCAACACTCATCGGATCGCATACATCAGTATGTATTATTTCCAATATGTATGTTGCTCGTTCCATTGTTCCGGAGAACGGAGTCGTAGTCATCTTGCCCATGAGGCATGGTTCGCAAGCATCAAGTGATTCATAAGTGATTCCAAAAGCCCATCAGCATGGAGTTTCATCATGTGCTTTACACCAATATGACCTGAACGGTAGTGCCACATATAAGTTGCACTATCATTATTAACTTTGCATCTTTTGGCTTCAATATTATGAATATGTGTATCACTATGATCGAGAGTCAATAAACCATTTATATTGAGTGTATGACCATAGAAGGTTTTATTCATGTAAATAGAACAACAATTACTCTTTGACTTAAATGAATAACCGTATTGCAATAAGCATGATCCAATCATATTTATGCTCAACGCAAACACCAAAACATTTATTTTAGGTTCAACACTAATACTGAAGGTAAAGGGAGTGTGCGATGGTTATCTTATCAACCTTGGAATCACTTCCAACACACATCGTCACCTCTCCCTCAACTAGTTTTTGTTCATTTTGTAACTCCTGTTTCAAGTTACTAATCATAGCAACTGAACCAGTATCATATACCCAGGGGCTATTATGAACACTAGTAAAGTACACATCAATAATCTGTATATCAAATATACCTTTGTTCACTTGCCATCCTCCTTATCCGCCAAGTATTTAGGGTAGTTCCGCTTCCAGTGACCATTACCTTTGCAGTAGAAGCACTCAGTTTCTGGCTTAGGTCTAGTTTTGGGTTTCTTCACGGGAGCAGCAACTTGCTTGTTATTCTTCTTTGAAGTTCCTTTTTCTTTCCCTTTGCCCTTTTCTTGAAACTAGTGGTCTTGTTAACCATCAACACTTGATGCTTTTTCTTGATTTCTACCTTCGCCGATTTCAGCATCGCGAAGAGTTTGGGAATTACTTTCGTCATCCCTTGCATATTATAGTTCATTACTAAGTTCTAGTAACTTGGTGATAGTGACCAGAGAACTTTTGTCACTTACTATCTTATCTGGAAGATTAACTCCCACTTGATTCAAGCAATTGTAGTACCCAGACAATCTGAGCACATGCTCACTGGTTTAGCTATTCTCCTCCATCTTGTAGGCAAAATACTGTCAGAGGTCTCCTACCTCTTGACACGGGCATGAGTATGAACTACCAATTTCAACTCTTAGAACATCTTATATGCTCTGTGGTGTTCAAAAACATTTTTGAAGTCCCGGTTCTAAGCCGTAAAGCATGGTGCACTAAACTATTAAGTAGTCATCATACTGAGCTTTGTCAAATGTTCATAACGTCTACATTTGCTCCTGCAATAGTTATGTCACCTAGCGGTGCATCAAGGACATAATTCTTCTGTGCAGCAATGAGGATAATCCTTAGATCACGGACCAAGTCTGCATCATTGTTACTATCATCTTTCAACTTATTTTTCTCTCGGAACATATCAAAAATAAACGGGGAGCTACATCGCGAGCTATTGATCTACAACATAGTTATGCAAATACTATCAGGACTAAGTTCATGATAAATTAAAGTTCACTTAATCATATTACTTAAGAACTCCCACTGAGATAGACATCCCTCTAGTCATCTAAATGATCACATGATCCAAATCAACAAAACCATGTCCGATCATCACGTGAGATGGAGTAGTTTTCAATGTGAACATCACTATGTTGATCATATCTAATATATGATTCACGCTCGACCTTTCGGTATCCAGTGTTCCGAGGCCATATCTGCATATGCTAGGCTCGTCAAGTTTAACCTGAGTATCTGATGTCTACTACACAACCTTCTTCTTGTAGACGTTGTTGGGCCTCCAAGTGCAGAGGTTTGTAGGACAGTAGCAAATTTCCCTCAAGTGGATGACCTAAGGTTTATCAATCCGTAGGAGGCGTAGGATGAAGATGGTCTCTCTCAAGCAACCCTGCAACCAAATAACAAAGAGTCTCTTGTGTCCCCAACACACCCAATAGAATGGTAAATTGTATAGGTGCACTAGTTCGGCGAAGAGATGGTGATACAAGTGCAATATGGATGGTAGATAATAGTTTTTGTAATCTGAAAATAATAAAAACAGCAAGGTAGCAAGTGATAAAAGTGAGTGTAAACGGTATTGCAATGTGTTGAAACAAGGCCTAGGGTTCATACTTTCACTAGTGTAAGTTCCCTCAACAATACTAACATAATTGGATCATAAAACTATCCCTCAACATGCAACAAAGAGTCACTCCAAAGTCACTAATAGCAGAGAACGAACAAAGAGATTATGGTAGGGTACGAAACCACCTCAAAGTTATTCTTTCCAATCAATCCGTTGGGCTATTCCTATAGGTGTCACAAACAGCCCTAGAGTTCGTACTAGAATAACACCTTAAGACACAAATCAATCAAAACCCTAATGTCACCTAGATACTCCAATGTCACCTCAAGTATTCCTGGGTATGATTATACGATATGCATCACACAATCTCAGATTCATCTATTCAATCAACACAAAGGACCTCAAAGAGTGCCCCAAAGTTCTACCGGAGAATCACGACGAAAACGTGTGCCAAACCCTATGCATAGGTTCATGGGCGGAACCCGCAAGTTGGTCACCAAAACATACATCAAGTGGCATGCAGTATCCCATTATCACCATAGATATCCACGGCAAGACATACATCAAGTGTTCTCAAATCTTTAAAGACTCAATCCGATAAGATAACTCCAAAGGGGAAACTCAATTCATTACAAGAGAGTAGAGGGGGGAATAAACATAGGATCCAACTATAATAGCAAAGCTCGCGATACATCAAGATCATGCCAAATCAAGAACATGAGAGAGAGAGAGATCAAACACATAGCTACTGGTACATACCCTCAGCCCCGAGGGAGAACTACTCCCTCCTCGTCATGGAGAATACCGGGATGATGAAGATGGCCACTGGTGAGGGTTCCCCCCTCCGGCAGGGTGCCGGAACAGGGTCCCGATTGACTTTTGGTGGCTACAGAGGATTCTGGCGGCAGAACTCCCGATCTATGTTGCGTTCTGGAAGTTTTAGGTCACGTGGGGTTATATAGGCGGAAGAAGCACGTCAGGGGAGCCACGGGGGCCCCACGAGGCAGGGGCGCGCCCTAGGGGGGTGGGCGCGCCCCCCACCCTCGTGGGCAGCTCCCGTATCTTCTGACGTGGGGTCCAAGTCCATCAGGTGTATTTCCTTCCAAAAATAACTTCTCCAGTTGATTTCGTTCCGTTTCGACTCTGTCTGATATTCCTTTTCTTCAAAACACTGAAATAGGCATAAAACAGCAAATCTGGGCTGGGCCTCCGGTTAATAGGTTAGTCCCAAAAGTAATATAAAAGTGGATAATAAAGCCCAATATTTCCCAAAACAGAAGATAATATAGCATGGAGCAATCAAAAATTATAGATACGTTGGAGACATATCAAGCATCCCCAAGCTTAATTCCTGCTCGTCCTCGAGTAGGTAAATGATAAAAACGATAATTTTTGATGTGGAATGCTAGTTGGCATAATTTCAATGTAATTCTTCTTACTTGTGATATGAATATTCAGATCCAAAAGACTCAAGACAAAAGTTTAATATTGACATAAAAATGATAATACTTCAAGCATACTAACAAAGCAATTATGTCTTCTCAAAATAACATGGCCAAAGAAAGTTATCCCTACAAAATCATATAGTCTGGCTATGCTCCATCTTCACCACGCAAAATATTTAAATCATGCACAACCCCGATGACAAGCCAAGCAATTGTTTCATACTTTTGATGTTGTCAAACTTTTTCAATCTTCACGCAATACATGAGCGTGAGCCATGGATATAGCACTATAGGTGGAATAGATTGGTGGTTGTGGAGAAGATAAAAAGGGAGAAGATAGTCTCACATCAACTAGGCGTATCAACGGGCTATGGAGATTCCCATCAATAGATATCAATGTGAGTGAGTAGGGATTGCCATGCAACGGATGCACTAGAGCTGTAAATGTATGAAAGCTCAACAAAAGAAACTAGTGGGTGTGCATCCAACTTGCTTGCTCATGAAGACCTAGGGCAATTTGAGGAAGCCCATCATTGGAATATACAAGCCAAGTTCTATAATGTAAAATTCCTACTAGTATATGAAAGTGACAACATATGAGACTCTCTATATGAAGAACATGGTGCTACTTTGAAGCACAATATATGAGACTCGCTATATCATGGTGCTACTTTGAAGCACAAGTGTGGAAAAAAAGGATAGCATTGCCCCTTTTTATTTTCTTTTTTTATTTGGCCTTTCCTTTTTTTGGCCTTTCTTTTTTTCGGCCTTTCCCTTTTTTGGCCTTTCTTTTTTTGGGGGGGGGGCAATGCTCTATTGAATGGTGATCATCACACTTCTATTTATTTACAACTCAAGAATTACAACTCGATACTAGAACAAAGATGACTCTGTATGAATGCCTCCGGCGGTGTACCGGGATATGCAATGAATCAAGAGTGACATGTATGAAAGAATTATGAATGGTGGCTTTGCCACAAATACAATGTCAACTACATGATCATGCAAAGCAATATGACAATGATGAAGCGTGTCATAATAAACTGAATGGTGGAAAGTTGCATGGCAATATATCTCGGATTGGCTATGGAAATGCCATAATAGGTAGGTATGGTGGTTGTTTTGAGGAAGGTATATGGTGGGTTTATGGTACCGACGAAAGTTGCGCGGTACTAGAGAGGCTAGCAAAGGTGGAAGGGTGAGAGTGCGTATAATCCATGGACTCAACATTAGTCATAAAGAACTCACATACTTATTGCAAAAATCTATTAGTTATCGAAACAAAGTACTAGGCGCATGCTCCTAGGGGGATAGATTGGTAGGAAAAGACCATCGCTCGTCCCCGACCGCCACTCATAAGGAAGACAATCAATGAACACCTCATGCTCCGACTTCATTACATAACGGTTCACCATATGTGCATGCTATGGGAATCACAAACTTCAACACAAGTATCTCTCAAATTCACAACTACTCAACTAGCGTGACTCTAATATCACCATCTCCATATCTCAAAACAATCATCAAGCATCAAACTTCTCTTAGTATTCAACACACTCATAAGAGAATTTTTATTATTCTTGAGTACCCAGCATATTAGGATTTTAAGCAAATTACCATGCTATTTAAGACTCTCAAAATAATCTAAGTTAAGCATGAGAGTTCATCTATTTCTTCAAAATAAAACTACCACCATGCTCTAAAAGATATAAGTGAAGCACTAGAGCAAATGACAAACTACTCTGAAAGATATAAGTGAAGATCAATGAGTAGTCGAATAATTATGAAACTATGTGAAGACTCTCCAACATTTAATAATTTCAGATCTTGGTACTCTATTCAAACAGCAAGCAAAGCAAAATAAAATGACATCTAAGAATACCAAACATCATGTGAAGAAGCAAAAACTTAGGATCAACCGATACTAACCGATAATTGTTGAAGAAGAAAGGTGGGATGCCAACCGGGGCATCCCCAAGCTTAGATGCTTGAGACTTCTTGAAATATTATCTTGGGGTGCCTTGGGCATCCCCAAGCTTGAGCTTTTGTGTCTCCTTAATTCCTCTCATATCACGGTCTCCCTAAATCTCAAAAGCTTCATCCACACAAAACTCAACAAGGACTCGTGAGATAAGTTAGTATAAACCATTGCAAAAACCTTATCATACTCTACTGTAGCAAATCACTAAAATTATTATTCAACATTGCATACTAAATTACTCTTCATATTTAATAGTCCTATCCTCAAATAGAATCATTAAAGAAGCAAACATATGCAAACAATGCAAACATAACAGCAATCTGCCTAAACAGGATAGTCTGTAAAGAATGCTGCAACATCCATACTTCCCTAGCTCCAAAAATTATGAAAGAAAATTACCACTGTAGTAAATTTATCAGAGCTTAATATGCAAAAGGTTTCAACATTTTATCACATTCTGACTTTTCTAGGGAATTATTGCAACAGCGGTAAACTTTCTGTTTTCAAACAGCAACATGTATACTTGTAACATAGGCATAGTAAAGGCTATCAATGCCACTTTTATTGAAATAAAAGATGCAAAACATTATTATAAATAACAGCAAGCAAATCCTAACAAAATAAATTGATGCTCCAAGCAAAACACATATCATGTGGCGAATAAAAATATAGCTCCAAGTAAAGTTACCGATGAACGAAGACGAAAGAGGGGATGCCTTCCGGGGCATCCCCAAGCTTAGGCTCTTGGTTGTCCTTGAATATTACCTTGGGGTGCCTTGTGCATCCCCAAGCTTAGGCTATTGCCACTCCTTATTCCATGGTCCATCGAATCCTTACCCAAAACTTGAAAACTTCACAACACAAAACTTAACAGAAAACTCGTAAGCTCCGTTAGCGTAAGAAAACAAAACACTACTTCAAGGTACTGTAATCAACTCATTATTTATTTATATTGATGTTAAAACAACTGTATTTAAACTTCTCTATGGTTTATAAACTATTTTACTATCCATAGATTCATCAAAATAAGTAAACAACACATGAAAAACAGAATCTGTCAAAAACAGAACAGTCTGTAGTAATCTGGATCAAACGTATACTTATGGAACTCATAAAATTCTCAAATAAATTGCTGGACCTGAGTAATTTATCTATTAATAATCTGAAAAAATAATTAACTAAATATCACTCTCCAAATAAAAGTGGCAGCAATTCTCGTGAGCACTAAAGTTTCTGTTTTTTACAGCATGATCAACAAGACTCTCCCCAAGTCTTCCCAAAGGTTCTACTTGGCACAAACACTAATTAAAAGCATAAAACCACATCTAAAAAGAGGCTAGATGAATTATTTATTACTAAACAGGAACAAAAAGAAAGTAAGAAAAAATAAAATTGGGTTGCCTCCCAACAAGCGCTATCGTTTAACGCCCCTAGCTAGGCATGATGATTTCAATGATGCTCACATACAACATAAGAATTGTAACATAAAGAGAGCATCATGAAGAATATGACTAGCACATTTAAGTCTAACATACTTCCTATGCATAGGGATTTTGTGAGCAAACAACTTGTGGGAACAAGAATCAACTTGCATAGGAAGGTAAAACAAGCATAACTTCAAAATTTTAAGCACATAGAGAGGAAACTTGATATTATTGCAATTCCTACAAGTATATATTCCTCCCTCATAATAATTTGAAGTAGCATCATGAATGAATTCAACAATATAACCATCATTTAAAGCATTCTTTTCATGATCTACGAGCATAGAAAATTTACTACTCTCCACATAAGCAAAATTCTTCTCATGAATAATAGTGGGAGCAAACTCAACAAAACAACTATCATGTGTTTGAAAATTAAGATCAAGATGACAAGTTTCATGGTTATCATTATTCTTTAAATCATATGTGTCATCACAATAATCATCATAGATAGGAGGCATGCTTTCATCATAATAAATTTGCTCATCAAAACTTGGGGGACAGAAAATATCATCTTCATCCAACATAGCTTCCCCAAGCTTGTGGTTTTGCATATCATTAGCATCATGGATATTCAAGGAATTCATACTAACAAAATTGCAACCATGCTCCTCATTCAAATATTTAGTGCCAAACATTTTATAGATTTCTTCTCCTAGCACTTGACCACAATTATCCTTTCCATCATACTCACGAAAGATATTAAAAAGGTGAAGCGTATGAGACAAACTTAATTCTATTTTTTATAGTTTTATTTTATAAACTAAACTAGTGATAAAACAAGAAACTAAAAGACTCGATTGAAGATCTAAAGATATACCTTCAAGCGCTAACCTCCCCGGCAACGGCGCCAGAAAAGAGCTTGATGTCTACTACACAACCTTCTTCTTGTAGACGTTGTTGGGCCTCCAAGTGCAGAGGTTTGTAGGACAGTAGCAAATTTCCCTCAAGTGGATGACCTAAGGTTTATCAATCTGTAGGAGGCGTAGGATGAAGATGGTCTCTCTCAAGCAACCCTGCAACCAAATAACAAAGAGTCTCTTGTGTCCCCAACACACCCAATACAATGGTAAATTGTATATGTGCACTAGTTCGGCGAAGAGATGGTGATACAAGTGCAATATGGATGGTAGCAAGTGATAAAAGTGAGTGTAAATGGTATTGCAATGTGTTGAAACAAGGCCTAGGGTTCATACTTTCACTAGTGTAAGTTCCCTCAACAATACTAACATAATTGGATCATAAAACTATCCCTCAACATGCAACAAAGAGTCACTCCAAAGTCACTAATAGCGGAGAACGAACGAAGAGATTATGGTAGGGTACGAAACCACCTCAAAGTTATTCTTTCCAGTCAATCCGTTGGGCTATTCCTATAGGTGTCACAAACAGCCCTAGAGTTCGTACTAGAATAACACCTTAAGACACAAATCAATCCAAACCCTAATGTCACCTAGATACTCCAATGTCACCTCAAGTATCCATGGGTATGATTATACGATATGCATCACACAATCTCAGATTCATCTATTCAACCAACACAAAGGACCTCAAAGAGTGCCCCAAAGTTCTACCAGAGAATCACGACGAAAACGTGTGCCAACCCCTATGCATAGGTTCATGGGCGGAACCCGCAAGTTGGTCACCAAAACATACATCAAGTGGCACGCGGTATCCCATTCTCACCACAGATATCCACGGCAAGACATACATCAAGTATTCTCAAATCTTTAAAGACTCAATCCGATAAGATAACTCCAAAGGGGAAACTCAATTCATTACAAGAGAGTAGAGGGGGAAGAAACATAGGATCCAACTATAATAGCAAAGCTCGCGATACATCAAGATCGTGCCAAATCAAGAACACGAGAGAGAGAGAGAGAGATCAAACACATAGCTACTGGTACATACCCTCAGCCCCGAGGGAGAACTACTCCCTCCTCGTCATGGAGAGCACCGGGATGATGAAGATGGCCACCGGTGAGGGTTCCCCCCTCCGGCAGGGTGCCGGAACAGGGTCCCGTTTGACTTTTGGTGTCTACGAAGGCTTCTGGCGGCGGAACTCCCAATCTATGTTGCGTTCTGGAAGTTTTAGGTCACGTGGGGTTATATAGGCGGAAGAAGCACGTCAGGGGAGCCACGGGGGCCCCACGAGGCAGGGGGCGCGCCCTAGGGCGGTGGGCGCGCCCCCCACCCTCGTGGGCAACTCCCGTATCTTCTGACATGGGGTCCAAGTCCATCAGGTGTATTTCCTTCCAAAAATAACTTCTCCAGTTGATTTCGTTCCGTTTCGACTCCGTCTGATATTCCTTTTCTTCAAAACACTGAAATAGGCATAAAACAGCAAATTTGGGTTGGGCCTCCGGTTAATAGGTTAGTCCCAAAAGTAATATAAAAGTGGATAATAAAGCCCAATATTGCCCAAAACAGTAGATAATATAGCATGGAGCAATCAAAAATTATAGATACGTTGGAGACGTATCAGTATCCTGCTTGTGCAAAACTGGCTTGCACCCGTTGTATGTGAACGTAGAACTTATCACACCCGATCATCACATGGTGTCTCGGCACGACGAACTGTCGCAACGGTGCATACTCAGGGAGAACACTTATACCTTGAAATTTAGTGAGAGATCATCTTATAATGCTACCGCCGAACTAAGCAAAATAAGATGCATAAAGGATAAACATCACATGCAATCAATAGAAGTGATATGATATGGCCATCATCTCTTGTGCCTTTGATCTCCATCTCCAAAGCACCGTCATGATCACCACCGTCACCGGCTTGACACCTTGATCTACATCGAAGCATCATTGTCATCTCGCCAACTATTGCTTCTACGACTATCGCTACCGCTTAGTGATAAAGTAAAGCAATTACATGGCGATTGCATTTCATACAATAAAGCGACAATCATATGGCTCCTGCCAGTTGTCGATAACTCTGTTACAAAACACGGTCATCTCATACAATAAAATTTAGCATCATGTCTTGACCATATCACATCACAACATGCCCTGCAAAAGCAAGTTAGACGTCCTCTACTTTGTTGTTGCAAGTTTTACGTAGCTGCTACGGGCTGAGCAAGAACCATTCTTACCTACGCATCAAAAACCACAACGTGGTATAGTGATTGCTTTTTGATCTTAAAAAAGAACCATGTTCATTGAATCTGATTCAACTAAAGTTGGAGAAACTGACACCCACCAGCCACCTGTGTGTGAAGCACGTCGGTAGAACTAGTCTCGCGTAAGCGTGCGCGTAATGTCGTTCTAAGCCGCTTCATCCAACAATACCACTGAATCAAGAATCAACTAGTGACAACAAGTAATATGTATATACCCACGCCCACAACTCCTTTGTGTTCTACTCGTGCATATAACATCTACGCATAGACCTGGCTCGGATGCCACTCTTGGGGAACACAGTAATTTCAAAAAAAAATCCTACCGCACATGCAAGATCCGTCTAGGTGATGCATAGCAATGAGAGGGGAAGAGTGTTGTCCACGTACCATCGTAGACCGTAAGCGGAAGCGTTATGACAACATGGTTGATGTAGTCGTACGTCTTCATGATCCGACCGATCCTAGCACCGAAGGTACGACACCTCCGCGATCTGCACACATTCAGCTCAGTGACATCCCGTGAACTCTAGATCCAGCTGAGTGTCTGTTTGGTAACGTAGTAATTTCAAAAAAATTCCTACGCACACGCAAGATCATGGTGATGCATAGCAACGAGAGGGGAGAGTGTGATCTACGTACCCTTGTAGATCAACAACGGAAGCGTTAGCACAACGTGGTTGATGTAGTCATACGTCTTCACGGCCCGACCAATCAAGCACCGAAACTACGGCACCTCCGAGTTTTAGCACACGTTCAGCTCGATGACGATCCTCGGACTCCGATCTAGCAAAGTGTCGGGGAAGAGTTCCGTCAGCACAACGGCGTGGTGACGATCTTGATGTACTACCGTCGCAGGGCTTCCCCTAATCACCGCTACAATATTATCGAGGACTATGGTGGAAGGGGGCACCGCACACGGCTAAGAATATGATCACGTGGATCAACTTGTGTCTCTAGGGGTGCTCCCTGTCTCAGTATATAAAGGATCAAGGGGGGTGCGGCCGGCCAGGAGAGGGCGCACCAGGAGGAGTCCTACTCCCTCCGTGAGTAGGATCCCCCCCTTTCCTAGTTGGAATAGGATTCGGGAGGGGGAAAGAGGAGAGAGAGAAGGAAGGGGGGCGCCGGCCCCCTCTCCTTGTCCTATTCGGACTAGGGGGGAGGGGCGACGGCCCAGCCCTGGCCACCTCTCCTCTCTTCCACTAAGGCCCACTAAGGCCCATATACCTCCCGGGGGGTTCCGGTAACCTCCCGGTACTCCGGTAAAATCCCGATTTCACCCGGAACACTTCCGATATCCAAATATAGGCTTCCAATATATCAATCTTTATGTCTCGACCATTTCGAGACTCCTCGTCATGTCCGTGATCACATCCGGGACTCCGAACAAACTTCGGTACATCAAAATGCATAAACTCATAATATAACTGTCATCGAAACCTTAAGCGTGCGGACCCTACGGGTTCGAGAACAATGTAGACATGACCGAGACATGTCTCCGGTCAATAACCAATAGCGGAACCTGGATGCTCATATTGGCTCCTACATATTCTACGAAGATCTTTTATCGGTCAGACCGCATAACAACATACGTTGTTCCCTTTGTCATCGGTATGTTACTTGCCCGAGATTCGATCGTCGGTATCTCAATACCTAGTTCAATCTCGTTACCGGCAAGTCTCTTTACTCGTTCCGTAATACATCATATCACAACTAACTCATTAGTTGCAATGCTTGCAAGGCTTATGTGATGTGCATTACCGAGAGGGCCCAGAGATACCTCTCCGACAATCGGAGTGACAAATCCTAATCTCAAAATACGCCAACCCAACATGTACCTTTGGAGACACCTGTAGAGCACCTTTATAATCACCCAGTTACGTTGTGACGTTTGGTAGCACACAAAGTGTTCCTCCGGTAAACGGGAGTTGCATAATCTCATAGTCATAGGAACATGTATAAGTCATGAAGAAAGCAATAGCAACATACTAAACGATCGGGTGCTAAGCTAATGGAATGGGTCATGTCAATCAGATCATTCACCTAATGATGTGATCCCGTTAATCAAATAACAACTCTTTGTCCATGGTTAGGAAACATAACCATCTTTGATTAACGAGCTAGTCTAGTAGAGGCATACTAGTGACACTCTGTTTGTCTATGTATTCACACATGTATTATGTTTCCGGTTAATACAATTCTAGCATGAATAATAAACATTTATCATGATATAAGGAAATAAATAATAACTTTATTATTGCCTCTAGGGCATATTTCCTTCAGTCTCCCACTTGCACTAGAGTCAATAATCTAGATTATACAGTAATGATTCTAACACCCATGGAGCCTTGGTGCTGATCATGTTTTGCTCGTGGAAGAGGCTTAGTCAACGGGTCTGCTACATTCAGATCCGTATGTATCTTGCAAATCTCTATGTCTCCCACCTGGACTAGATCCCGGATGGAATTGAAGCGTCTCTTGATGTGCTTGGTTCTCTTGTGAAATCTGGATTCCTTTGCCAAGGCAATTGCACCAGTATTGTCACAAAAGATTTTCATTGGACCCGATGCACTAGGTATGACACCTAGATCGGATATGAACTCCTTCATCCAGACTCCTTCATTTGCTGCTTCCGAAGCAGCTATGTATTCCGCTTCACACGTAGATCCCGCCACGACGCTTTGTTTAGAACTGCACCAACTGACAGCTCCACCGTTTAATGTAAATACGTATCCGGTTTGCGATTTAGAATCGTCCGGATCAGTGTCAAAGCTCGCATCAACGTAACCATTTACGATTAGCTCTTTGTCACCTCCATAAACGAGAAACATATCCTTAGTCCTTTTCAGGTATTTCAGGATGTTCTTGACCGCTGTCCAGTGATCCACTCCTGGATTACTTTGGTACCTCCCTGCTAGACTTATAGCAAGGCACACATCAGGTCTGGTACACAGCATTGCATACATGATAGAGCCTATGGCTGAAGCATAGGGAACATCTTTCATTTTCTCTCTATCTTCTGCAGTGGTCGGGCATTGAGTCTGACTCAACTTCACACCTTGTAACACAGGCAAGAACCCTTTCTTTGCTTGATCCATTTTGAACTTCTTCAAAACTTTGTCAAGGTATGTGCTTTGTGAAAGTCCAATTAAGCGTCTTGATCTATCTCTATAGATCTTAATGCCTAATATGTAAGCAGCTTCACCGAGGTCTTTCATTGAAAAACTCTTATTCAAGTATCCCTTTATGCTATCCAGAAATTCTATATCATTTCCAATTAGTAATATGTCATCCACATATAATATCAGAAATGCTACAGAGCTCCCACTCACTTTCTTGTAAATACAGGCTTCTCCAAAAGTCTGTATAAAACCAAATGCTTTGATCACACTATCAAAGCGTTTATTCCAACTCCGAGAGGCTTGCACCAGTCCATAAATGGATCGCTGGAGCTTGCACACTTTGTTAGCTCCCTTTGGATCGACAAAACCTTCTGGTTGCATCATATACAACTCTTCTTCCAGAAATCCATTCAGGAATGCAGTTTTGACATCCATCTGCCAAATTTCATAATCATAAAATGCGGCAATTGCTAACATGATTCGGACAGACTTAAGCATCGCTACGGGTGAGAAGGTCTCATCGTAGTCAATCCCTTGAACTTGCCGAAAACCTTTTGCGACAAGTCGAGCTTTGTAGACAGTAATATTACCGTCAGCGTCCGTCTTCTTCTTGAAGATCCATTTATTCTCAATTGCTTGCCGATCATTGGGCAAGTCAACCAAAGTCCATACTTTGTTCTCATACATGGATCCCATCTCAGATTTCATGGCTTCAAGCCATTTTGCGGAATCTGGGCTCACCATCGCTTCTTCATAGTTCGTAGGTTCATCATGATCTAGTAGCATGACTTCCAGAACAGGATTACCGTACCACTCTGGTGCGGATCTCACTCTGGTTGATCTACGAGGTTCAGTAGTATCTTGTTCTGAAGTTTCATGATCATCATCATTAGCTTCCTCACTAATTGGTGTAGGTGTCACAGAAACAGGTTTCTGTGATGTACTACTTTCCAATAAGGGAGTAGGTACAGTTACCTCGTCAAGTTCTACTTTCCTCCCACTCACTTCTTTCGAGAGAAACTCCTTCTCCAGAAAGTTTCCGAATTTAGCAACAAAAGTCTTGCCTTCGGATCTGTGATAGAAGGTGTATCCAATAGTTTCCTTTGGATATCCTATGAAGACACATTTTTCCGATTTGGGTTCGAGCTTATCAGGTTGAAGCTTTTTCACATAAGCATCGCAGCCCCAAACTTTCAGAAACGACAACTTTGGTTTCTTGCCAAACCACAGTTCATAAGGCGTCGTCTCAACGGATTTTGATGGTGCCCTATTTAACGTGAATGCGGCCGTCTCTAGAGCGTATCCCCAAAATGATAGCGGTAAATCAGTAAGAGACATCATAGATCGTACCATATCTAGTAAAGTACGATTACGACGTTCGGACACACCATTACGCTGTGGTGTTCCGGGTGGCGTGAGTTGCGAAACTATTCCACATTGTTTCAAATGTACACCAAACTCGTAACTCAAATATTCTCCTCCACGATCAGATCGTAGGAATTTTATTTTCTTGTTACGATGATTTTCAACTTCACTCTGAAATTCTTTGAACTTTTCAAACGTTTCAGACTTGTGTTTCATTAAGTAGATATACCCATATCTGCTTAAGTCATCTGTGAAGGTGAGAAAATAACGATATCCGCCACGAGCCTCAACATTCATCGGACCACATACATCTGTATGTATGATTTCTAACAAATCTGTTGCTCTCTCCATAGTACCGGAGAACGGTGTTTTTGTCATCTTACCCATAAGGCACGGTTCGCAAGTACCAAGTGATTCATAATCAAGTGGTTCCAAAAGCCCATCAGTATGGAGTTTCTTCATGCGCTTTATACCGATATGACCTAAACGGCAGTGCCACAAATAAGTTGCACTATCATTATCAACTCTGCATCTTTTGGTTTCAACACTATGAATATGTGTGTCACTACTATCGAGATTTAATAAGAATAGACCACTCTTTAAGGGTGCATGACCATAAAAGATATTACTCATGTAAATAGAACAACCATTATTCTCTGATTTAAATGAATAACCGTCTCGCATCAAACAAGATCCAGATATAATGTTCATGCTTAACGCTGGCACCAAATAACAATTATTTAGGTCTAATATTAATCCCGAAGGTAGATGTAGAGGTAGCGTGCCGACTGCGATCACATCGACTTTGGAACCATTTCCCACGCGCATCGTCACCTCGTCCTTAGCCAATCTTCGCTTAATCCGTAGTCCCTGTTTCGAGTTGCAAATATTAGCAACAGAACCAGTATCAAATACCCAGGTGCTACTGCGAGCATTAGTAAGGTACACATCAATAACATGTATATCACATATACCTTTGTTCACCTTGCCATCCTTCTTATCCGCCAAATACTTGAGGCAGTTCCGCTTCCAGTGACCAGTCTGCTTGCAGTAGAAGCACTCAGTTTCAGGCTTAGGTCCAGGTTTGGGTTTCTTCTCTTGAGCAGCAACTTGCTTGCTGTTCTTTTTGAAGTTCCCCTTCTTCTTCCCTTTGCCCTTTTTCTTGAAACTAGTGGTCTTGTTGACCATCAACACTTGATGCTCCTTCTTGATTTCTACCTCCGCAGCTTTCAGCATTGCGAAGAGCTCGGGAATAGTCTTATTCATCCCTTGCATATTATAGTTCATCACGAAGCTCTTGTAGCTTGGTGGCAGTGATTGGAGAATTCTGTCAATGACGCAATCATCTGGAAGATTAACTCCCAATTGAATCAAGTGATTATTATACCCAGACATTTTGAGTATATGCTCACTGACAGAACTGTTCTCCTCCATCTTGCAGCTATAGAACTTATTGGAGACTTCATATCTCTCAATCCGGGCATTTGCTTGAAATATTAACTTCAACTCCTGGAACATCTCATATGCTCCATGACGTTCAAAACGTCGTTGAAGTCCCGATTCTAAGCCGTAAAGCATGGCACACTGAACTATCGAGTAGTCATCAGCTTTGCTCTGCCAGACGTTCATAACATCTGGTGTTGCTCCAGCAGCAGGCCTGGCACCCAGCGGTGCTTCCAGGACGTAATTCTTCTGTGCAGCAATGAGGATAATCCTCAAGTTACGGACCCAGTCCGTGTAATTGCTACCATCATCTTTCAACTTTGCTTTCTCAAGGAACGCATTAAAATTCAACGGAACAACAGCACGGGCCATCTATCTACAATCAAACATGAATAAGCAAGATACTATCAGGTACTAAGTTCATGATAAATTTAGGTTCAATTAATCATATTACTTAAAGAACTCCCACTTAGATAGACATCCCTCTAATCCTCTAAGTGATTACGTGATCCAAATCAACTAAACCATGTCCGATCATCACGTGAGATGGAGTAGCTTCATTGGTGAACATCACTATGTTGATCATATCTACTATATGATTCACGCTCGACCTTTCGGTCTCCGTGTTCCGAGGCCATATCTGTATATGCTTGGCTCGTCAAGTATAACCTGAGTATTCCGCGTGTGCAACTGTTTTGCACCCGTTGTATTTGAACGTAGAGCCTATCACACCCGATCATCACGTGGTGTCTCAGCACGAAGAACTTTCGCAACGGTGCATACTCAGGGAGAACACTTCTTGATAATTAGTGAGAGATCATCTTATAATGCTACCGTCAATCAAAGCAAGATAAGATGCATAAAAGATAAACATCACATGCAATCAATATAAGTGATATGATATGGCCATCATCATCTTGTGCTTGTGATCTCCATCTTCGAAGCACCGTCATGATCACCATCGTCACCGGCGCGACACCTTGATCTCCATCGTAGCATCGTTGTCGTCTCGCCAATCTTATGCTTCCACGACTATCGCTACCGCTTAGTGATAAAGTAAAGCATTACAGCGCGATTGCATTGCATACAATAAAGCGACAACCATATGGCTCCTGCCAGTTGCCGATAACTCGGTTACAAAACATGATCATCTCATACAATAAAATTTAGCATCATGTCTTGACCATATCACATCACAACATGCCCTGCAAAAACAAGTTAGACGTCCTCTACTTTGTTGTTGCAAGTTTTACGTGGCTGCTACGGGCTTAAGCAAGAACCAATCTTACCTACGCATCAAAACCACAACGTTAGTTTGTCAAGTTGGTGTTGTTTTAACCTTCGCAAGGACCGGGCGTAGCCACACTCGGTTCAACTAAAGTTGGAGAAACTGTCACCCGCTAGCCACCTTTGTGCAAAGCACGTCGGGAGAACCGATCTCGCGTAAGCATACGCGTAATGTCGGTCCGGGCCGCTTCGTCCAACAATACCGCCGAACCAAAGTATGACATGCTGGTAAGCAGTATGACTTATATCGCCCACAACTCACTTGTGTTCTACTCGTGCAAATAACATCAACACATACAACCTAGGCTCGGATGCCACTGTTTGGAAACGTAGTAATTTCAAAAAAAATCCTACGCACACGCAAGATCATGGTGATGCATAGCAACGAGAGGGGAGAGTGTGATCTACGTACCCTTGTAGATCGACAACGGAAGCGTTAGCACAACGTGGTTGATGTAGTCGTACGTCTTCACGGCCCGACCGATCAAGCACTGAAACTACGACACCTCCGAGTTCTAGCACACGTTCAGCTCGATGACGATCCCCGGACTCCGATCCAGCAAAGTGTCGGGGAAGAGTTCTGTCAGCACGACGGCGAGGTGACGATCTTGATGTACTACCGTCACAGGGCTTCGCCTAAGCACCGCTACAATATTATCGAGGACTATTGTGGAAGGGGGCACCGCACACGGCTAAGAATATGATCACGTGGATCAACTTGTGTCTCTAGGGGTGCTCCCTGCCTCCGTATATAAAGGATCAAGGGGGTGCGGCCGGCCAGGAGAGGGCGCGCCAGGAGGAGTCCTACTCCCTCCGGGAGTAGGATTCCCCCCCCCCCTTCCTAGTTGGAATAGGATTCGGGAGGGGGGAAAGAGGAGAGAGAGAAGGAAGGGGGCGCTGGCCCCCTCTCCTTGTCCTATTTAGATTAGGGGGGAGGGGCGCACGGCCGAGCCCTGGCCACCTCTCCTCTCTTCCACTAAGGCCCACTAAGGCCCATATACCTCCCGGGGGGTTCCGGTAACCTCCCGGTACTCCGGTAAAATCCTGATTTCACCCGGAACACTTCCGATATCCAAATATAGGCTTCCAATATATCAATCTTTATGTCTCGACCATTTCGAGACTCCTCGTCATGTCCGTGATCACATCCGGGACTCCGAACAAACTTCGGTACATCAAAATGCATAAACTCATAATATAACTGTCATCGAAACCTTAAGCGTGCGGACCCTACGGGTTCGAGAACAATGTAGACATGACCGAGACATGTCTCCGGTCAATAACCAATAGTGGAACCTGGATGCTCATATTGGTTCCTACATATTCTATGAAGATCTTTTATCGGTCAGACCGCATAACAACATACGTTGTTCCCTTTGTCATCGGTATGTTACTTGCCCGAGATTCGATCGTCTGTATCTCAATACCTAGTTCAATCTCATTACCGGCAAGTCTCTTTACTCGTTCCGTAATACATCATCTCACAACTAACTCATTAGTTGCAATGCTTGCAAGGCTTATGTGATGTGCATTACCGAGAGGGCCCAGAGATACCTCTCCGACAATCGAAGTGACAAATCCTAATCTCGAAATACGCCAACCCAACATGTACCTTTGGAGACACCTGTAGAGCACCTTTATAATCACCCAGTTACATTGTGACGTTTGGTAGCACACAAAGTGTTCCTCCGGTAAACGGGAGTTGCATAATCTCATAGTCATAGGAACATGTATAAGTCATGAAGAAAGCAATAGCAACATACTAAACGATCGGGTGCTAAGCTAATGGAATGGGTCATGTCAATCAGATCATTCACCTAATGATGTGATCCCGTTAATCAAATAACAACTCTTTGTCCATGGTTAGGAAACATAACCATCTTTGATTAATGAGCTAGTCTAGTAGAGGCATACTAGTGACACTCTGTTTGTCTATGTATTCACACATGTATTATGTTTCCGGTTAATACAATTCTAGCATGAATAATAAACATTTATCATGATATAAGGAAATAAATAATAACTTTATTATTGCCTCTAGGGAATATTTCCTTCAGTGTCGAGGGAGAGTTTCGTCAGCACGACGGCATGATGACGTTGATGATGAAACTACCTGCACAAGGCTTCGCCTAAGCACTACATAATATATGACTAAGGTGGAAATCTGTGGAGGGGGGCACCACACACGGCTAAACAATCAACTTGTGTGTCTATGGGGTGCCCCCCTCCCCCGTATATAAAGGAGTGGAGGAGGGGGAGGGCCGGACCTCTATGGCGCGCCCTAGGCGAGTCCTACTCCCACCGGGAGTAGGATTCCCCCTTCCAAGTAGTAGGAGTAGGAGAGAAGGAAGGGGAGGAGAGAAGGAAGGAAAGGGGGGCCCACCCAATTCGGATTGGGCTAGGGGGCGCGCCTCCCACCTTTTCCCTTCCTCTCCTTTATTCACTAAGGCCCAATAAGGTCCATATACTCCCCGGGGGGTTCCGGTAACCTCCCGGTACTCCGGAAAAAGCCCGAACTCATCTGGAACCATTCTGATGTCCAAACATAGGCTTCCAATATATCGATATTTATGTCTCGACCATTTCGAGACTCCTCATCATGTCCGTGATCGAATCCGGTACTCTGAACTACCTTCGGTACATCAAAACACATAAACTCATAATATTGATCGTCATTGAACGTTAAGCGTGCGGACCCTACAGGTTGGAGAACTATGTAGACATGACCGAGACTCATCTCCAGTAAATAACCAATAGAAGAACCTGGATGCTCATATTGGTTCCTACATATTATACGAAGATCTTTATCGGTCAAACCGCACAACACATATGTTGTTCCCTTTGTCATCGGTATGTTACTTGCCTGAGATTCGATCGTCGGTATCATCATACCTAGTTCAATCTCATTACCGGCAAGTCTCTTTACTCGTTCCGTAATGCAACATCCCGCAACTAACTAATTAATCACATTGCTTGCAAGGCTTGTAGTGATGTGCATTACCGAGAGGGCCCAAAGATACCTCTCCGACAATCAGAGTGACAAATCTTAATCTCGGTCTATGCCAACTCAACAAACACCATCGGAGACACCTGTAGAGCATCTTTATAATCACCCAGTTATGTTGTGATGTTTGATAGCACACAAAGTGTTCCTCCGGTATTCGTGAGTTGCATAATCTCATAGTCATAGGAACATGTATAAGTTATGAAGAAAGCAATAGCAACAAACTAAACGATCATAGCGCTAAGCTAACGGATGGGTCAAATCAATCACATCATTCTCTAATGATGTGATCCTGTTAATCAAATGACAACTCGTGTCTATGGTTAGGAAACTTAACCATCTTTGAGTAACGAGCTAGTCAAGTAGAGGCATACTAGTGACACTCAGTTTGTCTATGTATTCACACATGTACTAAGTTTTCGGTTAATACAATTCTAGCATGAATAATAAACATTTATCATGATATTAGGAAATATAACTTTATTATTGCCTCTAGGGCATATTTCCTTCAGCATGCTGGATAGCGGTCGATGTGTGGAGTAATAGTAGTAGATGCAGAATATTTCAATCTACTTGACACGGATGTGATGCCTATATTCATGATCATTGCCTTAGGTATTCTCATAACTATGCGCTTTTCTATCAATTGCTCGGCAGTAATTTGTTCACCCACCCTAATACATGCTATCTTGAGAGAAGCCACTAGTGAAACCTATGGCCCCTGGGTCTCTTTCTTATTATATTGCAGCTCTTTTATTTACATCGCATCTCGTTTACTATTTTGTAATATTTACTTTCCAATCTATACAACAAAAATACCAAAAATATTTACTTTACTATCTTTATGAGATCTCACTTTTGCGAGTGACCATGAAGGGATTGACAACCCCTTTATCGCGTTGGTTGCAAGGTTCTTGATTGTTTGTGCAGGTACTAGGTGACTTGTGCGTTGTCTCCTACTAGATCGATACCTTGGTTCTCAAAACTGAGGGAAATACTTACGCTACTTTGCCGCGTCACCCTTTCCTCTTCAAGGGAAAACCAATGCATGCTCAAGAGGTAGCACTACATACTTGTTTGCTAATCCAGTGTTTCATGCTAGGATCAAACACATTGAAATTGATTTTCACTTTGTCAGAGAACGGGTGGCTCAGAAGAAACTTGATATACATTTTGTGCATTCCAAGGATCAAATTGCAGATGGATTCACAAAACCTTTACCCACAAGAAGCTTTGAAGACGTCAAACATAATCTCAACTTGATGAAGTTGTGATTAAGGGAGGGTGTTAAATACATCTGTCACGACGTCACAATGGAGATGGTGCGCACCAGGAGATAGACTGGGTTGTTAGGAAGAATCTCTTTATCTTGTAACCTCTCTTATCTCCTTATCTCTTCCTCCCCAAGTTGTAATCTTTTCCAACAACTTTGTATGTGCTATGGTCAGGGAGGTGCACCCGTGCTGCCTATAACAAGTAACATGCCCCCTCACAACAAGGGTAAGACGCTTTCGCCTATCGCACAATAGGCATGTTATTACAAGTAGTACAAAAGGAGAAGAAAAGAACTTACATTTGATTCTGAAGTTGCTTTCACATCCACTGTCATATTCTTATACTTCAACTGGCTCTGGAGTTGCCTTAAGATGGCTTCATTTTCTTTGTGTTGTCACATACAAGATATCATGCTGCTAAGTGATATCATGTTCTCTTTATGTGATTTATTATTGCAAGTTGGGATGTCCAATTATTTATCCTACTGCTGCTTCCATGGCCTAATATGATAAGTTAATTTCCATCACCTGATGTTATTACCATGTTCTTCTCGTGGCGCATATCCTAGTGGGTTCGAAGTGTCATTTCATTGATTGTGTGCTCTGAAAAAAAGTTTTAGGGAATTAAATGATGGAGATGCAGATGCAAATAAATCGAATGAGGAAAATAAGAAAACAAGGAAGATGAAGCCAAAGACATAGGTACAAAATGAAAGGAGGATGCACTGGCTCCTATATAACTTAACTACATTTACATTTCTTGTGCAAAGTCCTCACTAACAACCATTTTTTGTTGCTCCAAGGAACAGCTACCTGGTTCCCAGACACTTGAGCTAAGTAAGGGCAGTGGAAAGTCAGATAAGAAGGTTTGTCAATCCCAAGCAGTTTTTTTAGAACTTTTGAGATGGGCACGGTGTTTATCTTAGCAACTTGGGCATTGACTTACCCCTACAATAGACCCCTTTTATTTCTGAATGTGGACATATGGCTGGTATGTTACACATATTTTTGTTGATTTTAGCTAAATATCTCTGAGTCTCTGTTCAACAATATATAGAGTACTATATATTTGCATCTTTGAACTCTAACCTATTTTTCAGATGTGTTGTAGTAGTGATAACAAAAGAGAAAGGGGCATAATTGCAATGGAAATTATGGTTTCTGAATTTTGGGTGATTTGCCTTGTCAGCTTTCATGCCAAAGAGAAAATCTAAACATCCAAACTTAAGTCTTCAGAAATCTTCATGCTTTTCAAACTACTTTTAATTTCTTTATCTACACATGTATTTAAAGGCAACAAAGTTTTTTAGAGCCAACGCATATATGAATACGTTGTTCTGCAAAAGGTATTAGCTGAGACTTCCATGGTGGTATGCAATATGTCTCTTCACAATACTTTCAAGTCAGTATACAGTTTCTTGATGCATCAATAATCCTTTTTAACAGGAACATCCAATATATATGCTCTCTGATCCTTCTCAATAGGAATAGCCCTACTGTTGCATCGAAAGGCGTTATATATCTATGGTTAGTATATTGTTCCCAAGATACAATTTACTAATGTTCATCACAACTGTAAAAATGTTGGTACTACACTGCTTTGTTTAACCTTCATCTTTTTGGATATTGTTTAATTGAGGAGCAGTCTTGTCGTGGAATTGTCACAGCAGATGTCCTAGCGAGAGGACTTAGTCATAGGGCCATTGCAACTAGGAAGCTTGAAGGGGTTATTCGAGACAAAGGACACGAGAGGTTTATACTGGTTCGGCCCCTTACGGTAAAGGTAAGGCCTAGTCCAGTTGATGTTGTATTGCTAGGTTTCGATGACCAAGGAGCGAATCTGCTAGCTTGGCTATTGATCTATTGTTTCTTGTCCTAAGCCACCGCCGGGTCGTCCCCTTATATACACGGGTTGACACCTGGCGGCCTACAGAGTCCCTGCTGGCTCATAAAACATGTCCGGCTCGGTGACTTCTTTTATATGCCTTTCTTTACAAGTCTTTCTTTACATATGGCGGTTTATAATATTGTGCCTTAAGCCGCCTCTGGGCTTAGGCCTTCTACAAGTCTTAATAAACTATCACCTTGAATATTACTGGGCTTCTTTCTGTAACCCGCCATTGGGGTTGACCCGGCCCCTCCTGGGCGGGTCATACCTGGTAGCTATATCCCCAACATTAGGCCCCAGGTTGACTTGAACTTTGTTCTTTGTCAATCTTCAACACTTAGACGAAATCCATCTTCCTCTGTCTGTAAAAACTCCATAACCCGCCATGCCGTCATCTTCCGAAAACATGAAAGCCTGCTATGATGTCATATTCAACGGATCTTTATCTTTTAATGTCTTCCGAGAATCGAGGCATCCGTTTAGCTGGATAATCATTATTTTGGTCTTCCTCAATTTCTGCGCCTGCTTGTTCACTTATCCCCTTATAAATAAGCTCGGCCGGTCCTTCCTCTTTCTTCTTCTTCCTTCCATCTTCTCGCCACCTCTCTGCCTCTCGAGCTCCGTCATCGCCATAGCGCCCACCGTCACCCTCAACGTCGGTCGCTGCATCACCTTGAGCTCGTCCAGAGAAACGCGGCGACCCTTCGCAGTAGATCTGCATTCGTAAGTTCCTACCTTTTCGCGCCCTTAGATCTGTATTAGGGTTGCGAGTTCATCGGTGTTCTTCGCCGTTCATCACAGACCTTCTTGTAGTTTCTTCTCTGTGCCCTCTTTTGATCTAAAAGAATATAGAACTTACGCGGTAGTTGTTTTGTGTCTATTTTTGATACTAGTAGATCCCTTTTTCCTGTATAGAGGCCTCATTATAACTCATGAACTCATCTGTACCAGATTTTTAGGTCTAGGATATTTTCTTTTCTGAACGGCCATTTGATCCAAAATAATAGTGACATCTTGATAAACTTGTTTGTGTCAACACTTAGCCAATTCTGTTTCTGGCAACTTTCGAATACTTTTTAGTCATGGCGGCTTATGACTCCGGCTTATTTTTCCTTTATATGTCATTAGCCCTTATTTAAGCCACCATTACTCATTTGTACCATCATCATTTAACTTTTAATTTCACCATTGAATTGAACCGGCACATTACTTTCTTTTTAGTTTGTCCTTTGCTCATCATGCCATCAAAAGCACCAACTGTCTGCAACTAGGTCCCTTCCACAATTACCGAGGATACCTTGAAGGAATTTGTCACCATAGGATTTTTGCCAGAGAAAAATGTTATGTCTTATCGTGAACCTGATCCGGACGAAGAACGGCCTCAGCCCAAAGACGGTGAAGTTATCATTTTCACTGATCACATGAATCGGGGCTTTTCTCCACCCGGCTCAAAGTTCTTCCGAGACGTTCTGCATTTTTTCAAGCTTCGCCCACAAGACATTGGACCCAACTCTATCTTCAATATCTGCAATTTTCAAGTTCTTTGTGAGGTATATCTTCAAGAAGAACCGACTGTGGAACTCTTCAAAGAATACTTTTACTTGAACCGCCAGAATGAATGCAGCAACGGCCTTAGTTTGGAGCTTGGTGGAATCCCAATTCAGTGCCGACAGGGCACCGTCTTTCCCTTAATAGTCTTACCGAGCCATCCCAAAGATTGGAATCAGACCTGGTTCTACTGCCAAGATACGTCACCAGCCAATGAAAAACCACTGTCGGGTTATCGCGTGGAGCGTCTGGATTCCAAGTTTGTGCTCCCTAATAGGCTTATCGCTGTTGAACGCAAGAAACTTGTTCCATATATTAAACGGATTCAAGCTTTATTGGGGAACAGCTTAACTGGAGTTGACCTGACCCGTTGCCGGGTCGCATGGCGGGTCATCCCTCTAAGCCGCCGATCCAAGTTAATGTATGAGTATGGCGGAGGCCCAAATGACTCGCTGCGTTATAGCTCTGTTCAATTGAGAAGACGTGTTGCAATGTCAACCATCCTTGTGAACGGCAAATACGAGGACTGTAGTAAGGTTGGGTTAAAACCCTTCTGCAAACTTAACCCGGCACCAGAGGTGAAAACCCCTGACCTCTTTCTCTTTTCGTGTTTTCCTCAGTAGTTTGAATACTTACATGACCTTTTAACCTGTTTATGTGTTTACAGGCCAAATCTGACTTCTGGAAGGCCAAGTATGATCACGAAGCTGCCAAGAGGGCTAGAGCCGCTGCCATAGCCGCCAGGAAAATGACCTGGAAGCCCAAGAAGAAGAAGACTGCATCTGACTTATTCCACCTGGATGATGCTTCTGAGTCGGAGGTAGCCCTTGACTCCCTTGGCCAGTTTTTTAACTAACTTATTAACACTGACTATTGCCAGGATGATACGGGGGCCAGCCAGGCTGTGGAAGAAGAGGTAACTATTTCCTCCGACTCAGCCCCTTTGCCAAGACAGAAACTTCGACTGGTAACCCGGAAAGTAAGGTTTTTGCACCCTTTGGCTTACCTGGACCCTCATTTTCTTTTGAAAAAGCAGCAACATGAGAGCCGCCGTCAGGCCCGGACTAATGATGACGATGAAATGCCTTCTGATTTACAAAAAAAAAACCTCGAAAACGCCAGAATGAGGTTTCTTTCATCCTTTTTGGCTTCCATTAATGGATCTATTCCCTTGCATCACTAACTTTATTTTACCTTTGCAGGAGGTTTCTCGCACTTCTGGCGACTCATCTCAGACTCAATTTCCGGCTTTCAAAATTGCGCCTGGGTAAGGAAAAATCATCTTTCCTCTGTATCTTTAAAACTGCATCCTTACACTAACTGTCTCATAAAATCTTTCTTAGTGGTCAAGCCAAATCCAAGAAGGCCAAGGTGATTAAGCCGTCAGAAGACCCGAAGGTTCCTGCACCTGAGCCGGCCATGCCAACTACTCCCTCTCAAACTGAAGCACCCGAAGATCCGACTGTTCATACTCAATTGGAGCCTCCTGAGTTGTCAGCCGATGAGGCCACCCTTAATCCGACCATTACCGAACCATCTGGCTCAGCTAACCCGCCAACAACTTCTGATACTGACGTGTTGATTACTGGTAGCCGGTTTGTTGAACCGGGGACCCCCACTGTATTAGCCCGGCATACTGCTAAGCAAGAAGCTTTGGAGAAGCAGAAAGTGCGGTTTGATATCTCCCATTACACTCACCTCAATGTCAATGATGTACTGCCCGGCTATCTCAGTCATGTGCACTCCAGCCGTGACTCGGAAATCGAGATGGTCAAACAATTGCAGCTAAAATATGAGGTATGTTCTCTGGTTTACTTATACTCTGCCAGCCCCCAAGTCTTCAGATGATGAACTTGAATGATCTATAGACTTTATGATATAAGTTGATACTTTGCCTCTAGATTTTTCGAAAGTCCAATAGAGTAGCATAAACTTCACCTGTAGTCCCCAAGGGCCGGCTCAATTTATCATAAATGAACTGGTACTTAATTGCATAACTGTCTTTTACTAGTCCCAATAAGTATTGAGATCCGGCTCAATCTTGAAAAAACTTTCTGAATATCATGCATTAGCCCCCAAGTGCCAAGAGTTGTTACTTTGTAAAACCCTTGGGACTTGAAATATATAAAAGTCATAAAAAATTTCTTTGGCAGACATTAGCCCCCAAGTGTCAAGTGGTATTGCAGTGCAAAGTACTTGAGACTTGAAACCTTATAACTTTTAGTTTAAGTCTTGACACACCTGTGAATGTTTTTGTAGAACACCTTATCGGAGTTGGGTTCTCAATTGACGGATACCAAGACCTGGTTGGCGGAGCAGGAGACAGAGATAAAGACCACTGACTCTAAACTCCAATTGAGCCTCTCTGAATCTGAGAAATTGAAGACCAGCTTAGCTGCAAAAAAGAAATCATGGGCCGAAGAAAAGACGCTGCTGATACAACGCGCTGAGATAGCTGAAGCGGCTCTTGAGGAGGTTCCCACGGAGCTCACCGGCTTAAAAAACTGTGTGTCTCAAATGGTCTCCGCCATATTTGGTGAGTTATTTGCATAAGTCCCTTATACTCTATTTGTACCAACAATGTAAACCGTCTGCTTTATCTTTTGTTAAAATACTTACAGGTCCGCAGAGTAACAACCTGAGCCAAGACAGTGTGACGAAACTGAAGGCAGTTTATACCTTGGTGGAGCAATTGTATACTGGTGCTCAACGAGCACTTGCTACTATCTCCCCTGCCAACCAAGGACCTGATACGTCTCCAACGTATCTATAATTTTTGATTGCTCCATGCTATATTATCTACTGTTTTGGACTATATTGGGCTTTATTTTCCACTTTTATATTATTTTTGGGACTAACCTATTAACCGGAGGCCCAGCCCAGAATTGTTGTTTTTTGCCTATTTCAGTGTTTCGGAGAAACAGAATATCAAACGGAGTCCAAACGGAATAAAACCTTCGGGAACGTGATTTTCTCACCGAACGTGATCCAGGAGACTTGGACCCTACTCCAAGGAGTCAAAGAGGCGGTCACGAGGGTGGGGGGTGCGCCCACCCCCCTAGGGCGCGCCCCCTACCTCGTGGGCCCCTCAGTGCTCCACCGACGTACTCCTTCCTCCTATATATACCCACGTACCCCCAAACGATCAGAACAAGGAGCCAAAATCCTAATTCCATCGCCGCAACTTTCTGTATCCACGAGATCCCATCTTGGGGCCTGTTCCGGAGCTCCGCCGGAAGAGGGCCGTCATCACGGAGGGCTTCTACATCATCATAGCCCCTCCGATGAAGTGTGAGTAGTTTACCTCAGACCTTCGGGTCCATAGTTAGTAGCTAGATGGCTTCTTCTCTCTTTTTGGATCTCAATACAATGTTCTCCCCCTCTCTTGTGGAGATCTATTCGATGTAATCTTCTTCTTTTGCAGTGTGTTTGTTGAGACCGAAGAATTGTGGGTTTATGATCAAGTCTATCTATGAACAATATTTGAATCTTCTCTGAATTCTTTTATGTATGATTGGTTATCTTTGCAAGTCTATTCGAATTATCCGTTTGGTTTGGCCAACTAGATTGGTAGTTCTTGCCATGGGAGAAGTGCTTAGCTTTGGGTTCGATCTTGCGGTGTTCTTTCCCAGTGACAGAAGGGGCAGCAAGACACGTATTGTATCATTGCCATCGAGGATAACAAGATGGGGTCTATTTCATATTGAATGAATTTATCTCTCTACATCATGTCATCTTGCTTAAAGTGTTACTCTGTTTTTAACTTAATACTCTAGATGCATGCTGGATAGCGGTCGATGAGTGGAGTAATAGTAGTAGATGCAGAATCGTTTCGATCTACTTGTCACGGACGTGATGCCTATATACATGATCATGCCTAGATATTCTCATAACTATGCTCAATTCTGTCAATTGCTCAACAGTAATTTGTTCACCCACCGTAGAAAACTTATGCTCTCGAGAGAAGCCACTAGTGAAACCTATGGCCCCCGGGTCTATTCTCATCATATCAATCTCCATCACTTTAATCTTGTTTTGCTATTTACTTTACTTTTACTTTTTACTTTGCATCTTTATATCAAAAACACCAAAAATATTCTATCTATCAGATCTCACTCTCGTAAGTGACCGTGAAGGGCTTGACAACCCCTAATCGCGTTGGTTGCGGGTAGCTATCGCTTTGTGCAGGTACGAGGGACTTGAGCGTGGGCTTCTACTGGATTGATACCTTGGTTCTCAAAAACTGAGGGAAATACTTACTCTGCTGCATCATCCCTTCCTCTTCGGGGAAAACCAACACAAGCTCAAGATGTAGCAGGACCCAACCGTTTGAGTGATGTCTTGAAGAAGTTATCGATCTTACCCGCCAGGTTTCAAGAGGTCAAACGATCCTGTGCTAGAGCCGGAGCCCTGACTGCCCTGAGCTTCTCCAAAGCCTGGGTGCCAAATCTAGACCCGGTGGATGTGGCCAAAGGGTACCCTACTGTGAAGGAAGATGGGACTCCATTTGAGCAAGATGACTTTATTGCGTGTGTGAGGGGAGTTCGTCCTCAAGCTACCATTCTTGGAGAGGAGACCAACATCGATAAATATCAGCCGGGTTCTGATATGGAGAATAAGAAGATGGCGACTCCCTCTTATAAAGTGACGGATCTTATCCCGTCGGTTCGTCAACACACCTTTGCCCCGGAAATTGACCCGGCGGGCCTAATTGACGATGAGGATGAGTTCATTGCTCTGAATGGCTTTGACTGGTCCAATCACAGCTTCCAACCAATGGAGGGAGGTGAGCCGGCCAGGGGGGGGAGTCATAACTATCTGAACAATCCAGCTTTTAGCTTAAGACCTGCTTAAGAGAGAGAAAATAGTCTAACCTTTTGGGCTCTCAATGCCTTGTAATAGGTTAGTTTGAAAACTGCATATTTTGCTTATGCCATCGTGCATAAGATGTTGCATATGACCCTTTGCCCATGATGTCAATATATATATGCATTACATCCGTGGTTACATCTGTAATGTTTTAACTCTGGCGGTTTAGCACCTGATGGGTCAAAAACACCCGATATATGACTATGAAATTATCATAGTGGAAAAGACAGAACCAGATGTAAGATAAACAAGGTGAAAAAACCTTTGATTAACGAAAAAACACAGAAAAACCTATTCATGAATGACACTGTCATACTTGTGTTCTTTGAATCTGTACTGCCGGTTTACATGACCCAGATGATGAGGTTGATAACCCAATCTTTTGTAGAAGTCAATACTTCCATATGTCTGATGACTGTTATGCCTTGGCAACTCATTGTCAAATAACCGAGCCGGTTTAATTTGAAACATACTGACAGTTAGATTTGAGATGATAAAAAACAGCAAGACAAAACACTAGGCTTCAGACAATGTAAATCAAAACATTTAAATAAAAACTGGAGGCTTCTGATTCGAATACGATCAGTAAACCGGACCAAAGGGGTTAAGCTAAGATTCGAATACAATCATATAGCCCCCAGTGGTTTTGGTGTTGCACCGATCAAGAGGGTACTGACAGCTATCTTCACTTTGGTTCGAATACAACCTATGTTTGAATAGCAAGCCCCCAAATGACCTTGAGAGGTTTTAACGACCCTGATTCGAATACTATCCAAGTCGGACCCAAAAGGGGTTAAGCTATGATTCGGATACGATCAAGAAGCCCCCTAGTGAGTTTGGCTTTGAGCCGATCACGAGGGCTACGACAGCTATGTTCTCTTTGGTTCGAATATGACCTATGTTTGAACAGGAAGCCCCCAAGTGACCATGAGGTTTACAGCTAGATTCGAATATGATCATGAGCCGGACCAAAAGGGTTAAGCTAGATTCGGATACGATCAGCCCCCTTTTGGTTATTTTAAATAAAAATAATAAAGATATATGATCATTAAAAGGGAAAAGGACAGAGGTCCTGCTTTATTACTTATCATAATATATACAACGTCAAAGTATGTACATGACGAGAGCCGGTGGCTTAAGTATAGTATGGCCGAAGCTGAGCAATGTTCCATAGCCGGTGGGTCTCCTCCTCCGACTTACGTGAGTCTTTGTGCTCTCGAACGTCAATGAGGTAATATGACCCGTTGTTTAAGTTCTTGTTGACCACAATGGGCCCTCCCTAAGGCGGGGATAGCTTGTGTGCATCAGATAGATCCTGGATGAGCCGGAGCACCAGCTCACCTTCTTGAAAGGTTCTGGACTTAACCCGACGGCTGTGATAACGGCGCAGGTCCTGTTGATAAATTGTTTTTCGAGCCACTGCCAAATCTCTCTCCTCATCTAACAAGTCAAGTGCATCCTGTCGGGCTTGTTCATTATCAGCTTCAATGTAAGCCGCCACGCGAGGTGAGTCATGACGGATGTCACTAGGCAGCACTGCTTCTGCTCCATAAACCATGAAAAAGGTGTATAACATGTAGACCTGTTAGGAGTGGAATTAATGCTCCACAGCACCAAAGGTAATTCCTCTACCCAACAACCCAGCGTCTGTTATAAGGGAACCATAAGCCGGGGCTTGAGACCTTTTAGAATTTCCTGATTTGCTCTCTCAGCTTGACCATTGGATTGGGGGTGAGCTACTGAAGAAACATCAAGCCAGATATGCTCGCATTGACAAAACTCCTCCATAGCACCTTGGGACAAATTACTGCCATTGTCATATAATGCTGTGTGGAAAACCAAAGCGAAAAATCACCTTTTTCATGAAATGAACCGTCGTGGCTGCATCACACTTGCTCACTGGCTCTGCCTCAACCCATTTCATGAATTTGTCAACTGCCACCAAAAGATGTGTCTTTTTATCTTTGCACCTTTTGAAAGTCCCAACCATGTCAAGCCCCCAGACTGCAAACGGCCAAGTGATTGGAATCATCCACAATTCTTGAGCCGGCACGTGCGCTCGTCGCACAAATTTTTGACATCCATCACACCTAGTGACCAGCTCCTCTGCATCAGCGTGAGCCATTAGCCAGTAAAAACCATGACGAAAAGCTTTGGACACAAGAGACTTTGACCTGGCGTGATGACCACAATCCCCTTCATGGATCTCATGAAGAATTTCTTGATCTTCTTCAGGAGAAACACAATGTTGAAACGCTCCAGTGACGCTGTGGTGATACAACTCACCGTCAAAAATTGTCATTGACTTGGACCATCGGGTTATCTGTCGGGCCAGGGTCTCGTCCTTGGGCAACTCGCCTCGGGTTATGTAAGCCAAGAACGGTACTGTCCAATCTGGAATGACATGAAGAGCCGCCACCAACTGTGCCTCCGGGTCAGGAATGGCCAAATCTTCCTCTGTAGGCAGCTTAACAGACGGGTTATGTAAAACATCCAAAAAGGTGTTAGGTGGCACCGGCTTACGCTGAGATCCCAACTGGCTTAAGGCATCGGCCGCTTCGTTCTTTATGCGGTCAATGTGTTCCACTTGATAACCCTTAAAATGCCCCGCAACAGCGTCGACCTCGCGGCGATAAGCCGCCATGAGAGGATCCTTGGAATCCCACTTGTCTGACACCTATTGAGCCACCAAATCTGAGTCGCCAAGGCACCATACCCGACTCAGACTCATCTCTTTAGCCATTCGAAGACCATGGAGCAAGGCTTCATATTCTGATGCGTTGTTAGTACAAGGAAACATCAATCGCAACACATAACAAAACTTGTCACCTCGGGGAGAAGTGAAAACAACTCCAGCCCCCGAGCCTTCCAACTGTCTGAACCCATCAAAGTGAATTGTCCAATATGTGTTGTCTGGTTTCTCCTCTGGCATCTGCAACTCTGTCCAGTCATTAATGAAGTCAACCAACGCTTGAGATTTGATTGCAGTACATGGCACGTACTTCAAACCATGAGACCCAAGTTCAATAGCCCACTTGGCGACTCGTCCTGTGGCTTCTCTATTTTGAATAATGTCTCCTAGAGGAGCAGAGCTAACCACAGTGATTGGGTGACCATGAAAGTAATGTTTGAGCTTCCGGCTTGCCATGAACGCCCCATAAACAAGCTTCTGCCAATGTGGATATCTTTGTTTAGATTCAATGAGCACCTCACTGACGTAGTAAACCGGTCGTTGGACCGGATGTTCCTTGCCAACCTCCTTGCTCTCCACAAAAATGGCCACACTGATAGCACATGAGTTAGCAGCCACATACAACAATGGCTCTTTCTCAACCGGAGCAGCAAGAACCGGCGGCTCAGCGAGTTGTTTCTTCAGATCCTCAAAAGCAGAGTTAGCAACGTCACTCCAGACAAAGTCATCCGCCTTCTTCATCATTTGATACAAAGGCATCGCCTTTTCCCCAAACCAGCTTATGAACTGGCTTAAGGTTGCGATGCGATCCGCCAACCGCTGGATGTCATTGATGCACGCCGGTTTAGCCAGAGATGTAATTGCCTTAATTTTCTCTGGGTTAAGCATCATCTTGTAGACCCGGAGGTTATCAAAGGTCTCCTTCAGATTAGTTACCAAGGTTTCCTTCTCTTTGGATTTCACCACTATGTCCTCCACATAAGCATGAACATTACGCCCAATCTGACTGTGAAGGCAATTATGTACACATCATTGATAAGTCGCCTGGGCACTTTTCAGCCCAAAAGGCATAGACACGTAGCAGAAGGCTCCAAACGGAGTGATGAAAGATGTCTTCTCTTAGTACTTAACTGCCATCTTGATCTGATGATAACCCGAATAGGCATCCAAAAAACTAAAACGCTCGCAAACCGCCGTAGCATCAATGATCTGATCAATACGAGGGAGGGCAAAAGGGTCAGCCGAACAAGCCTTGTTTAAATCAGTGTAATCCACACACATACGCCACGTGCCATTCTTTTTGAGTACAAGCACTGGGTTAGACAACCACTCCGGGTGAAAAAACTTCAACAATGAACCCGGCCGCCAAGAGCCGGGCCATCTCTTCTCCAATCACCTTGCGGCTTTCCTCGTTAAACCGTTGAAGAAACTGCCTGACCGGTTTAAATTTCGGATCAATATTGAGAGTGTGCTCAGCGAGTTCTCTCGGGACACCCGGCATGTTAGAAGGCTTCCATGCAAAGATGTCCCGGTTCTCATGGATGAACTCGATGAGCACGCTTTCCTATTTTGGATCCAAGTTAGCACTGATAATGAACTGTTTGGATGAGTCGCCAGGCACAAAATCGACCATCTTGGTGTCATCAGCTGATTTGAATTTTAACACCGGTTCATGCTCCGTAGTTGGCTTCTTCAAAGACGTCATGTCTGCCGGGTCAACATTATCTTTATAAAACTTTAATTCCTCTGTTGCACAAACAGACTCAGCATAAGCAACATCACCCTCTTCACATTCCAGGGCTATTTTCCGGCTCCCATGTACTGTGATGGTGCCTTTATAACCGGGCATCTTGAGCTGCAGATATACATAACACGGCCGAGCCATGAACTTGGCATAAGCCGGCCGTCCAAACATGGCATGATATGGGCTTTTGATCTTAACCACTTCAAAAGTTAACTTCTCAGCCCTAGAATCATATTCATCCCCAAAGGCTACTTCCAGCTCAATCTTACCAACTGGGTATGCTGACTTACCAGGTACAACACCATGAAAAACAGTGTTGGATTGTTTAAGACTCTTGTCAGTTAACCCCATGCGACGAAACGTCTCATAATAGAGGATGTTGATGCTACTGCCTCCGTCCATGAGCACCTTAGTAAACTTATATCCACCAACCTGAGGCGCCACCACCAAAGCCAAGTGACCCGGATTATCAACCCGAGGAGGGTGATCCTCCCTACTCCACACAATAGGTTGTTCTGACCATCTCAAATAATGTGGAACCGCCGGCTCAACAGCGTTTATAGCCCTCTTATGAAGTTTCTGGTCCCTCTTACACAAACTAGTGGTAAATACGTGGTACTGCCCACTGTTCAGCTGTTTCGGGTTACTTTGATACCCGAACTGCTGCTGTTGTTGCTACTGATTATTTTGGCCAGATTGCTGATTATAACCACCTTGATTACCCGGATGGCCGTGGTCGTGAAAACCGCCTCCTCCTGGGCCGGTGCCCGGGCCATGAAAACCGCCGCCGCCTGAACCACCACCAGGTCCGTGGTTACCATCGAACATTGTAACACCCTCGATGCGACTATATCTCCCACGTGTCGAGGCACGACTTAGAGGCATAATCGCATTGAAGGCATATGTCGCAAGTTAGGCAATATTCACAACATCCCATGTAATATAGATAATAAAAGGGGAGATAACATAGTTGGCTTACACTCGCCACGTCAATCAAGTACATAAATAACATTGCATCATCCAAACACTCATGGCCCGACTACGGCGCCAAAATAAAAGATAACCCAACATGCGACACGGTCCCGATCACCCCCAACAGGGCACCACTACTGATCATCAGGAAAGTAAACATAGTAACATTGAGAGTCCTCGTCGAACTCCCACTTGAGCTCGAGCGCGTCACCTGGAGCGGAATCATCAGGCCCTGTATCTGGTGTAATAGTAATCTGTGAGCCACAGGGACTCAGTAATCTCGCACCCTCGCGATCAAGACTATTTAAGCTTAATAGGTAAGGCAAGGTGAATATGTGGAGCTGCAGCAAGCGACTAGCAAAATATGGTGTCTATCCTGTTCGCAAAAGAGAGCGAGAAGAGGAGGCAAAGCGCGAACGCATAACTAAAGAGGGCAAACCTGCGGCAAGCATTACTCCAACACCGTGTCCACTTCCCGGACTCCGCCGAGAAGAGGCCATCACGGTAACTCACACGGTTGATTCATTTTAATTAAGTTAAGGTTCAAGTTATCTACAACCGGACATTAACAAATTCCCATCTGCCCATAACCGCGGGCACGGCTTTCGAAAGTTCAAATCCCTGCAGGGGAGTCCTAACTTAGCCCATGACAAGCTCTCACGGTCAACGAAGGAATAGACCTCCTCCCGAGACGTTCCGATCAGACTCGGTACCTCGGTTCTTCAAGACACTTCGACAGGTTAAAACAAAACCAGCAACACCGCCCGAATGTGCCGACAAATCCCGATAGGAGCTGCACATATCTCATTCTCAGGGCACACTCAGATGAGACATCCTACGAGTAAAACCAACCCTCAAGTTGCCCCGAGGTGGCCCCGCAGTCTACTCGGTCGGACCAACACTCAGAGGAGCACTGGCCCGGGGGGGTTTAAATAAGATGAACCTCGGGCTCCGGAAACCCAAGGGAAAAAGAGGCTAGGTGGCAAATGGTAAAACCAAGGTTGGGCATTGCTGGAAAAGCTTTAATCAAGGCGAACTATCAAGGGGTTCCCATTATAACCCAACCACGTAAGGAACGCAAAATCCGGGAACATAACACTGATATGACGGAAACTAGGGCGGCAAGAGTGGAACAAAACACTAGGCGAGAGGCCGAGCCTTCCACCCTTTACCAAGTATATAGATGCATTAAGATAACATGGCAATATAATGATATCCCAACAAGTAAATAATGTTCCAACAAGGAACGGCCTCCAATCTTCACCTGCAACTAGCAACGCTATAAGAGGGGCTGAGCAAAGCGGTAACATAGCCAATCAACGGTTTGCTAGGAAATGGTGGGTTAGTGGTTTGACATGGCAATTTGGGAGGCTTGAAAGCAAGTGGTAGGCATCGTATCATTGGCATAGCAAAAGAGCGAGCATCTAGCAAAGCAAAGATAGTAGTGATTTCGAGGGTATGATCATCTTGCCTGCAAGGTTGTCAGAGTTGACTGGATCCTCGAAAGCAAACTTAATGGGCTCCTCGTTAGCGAACTCGTATCCCGGCTCTACCCAAACAAGACAAACAAGCAATAAGGACACAATCAAACACATGCAAGGATCAAACAATATGATGCAAGGATGGTATGCTATGCGGGATGCGATGCGGGATGCATATGCAAGATTTGACAAGGGATGCATGAACCTGGCCTCAACTTGGGAATCCAAGTGTGCCACTGGAAATATGAGATGAAATCGCTTGAAAACGATATGAAGAACGCCGGAATCGGAGTTACGGTTTGGAAATGGCAAGCGATTCAAATATGACACCGGTCTGCGATTTACAGCAAGTAGCCATCTAAATGCAATGAGATGAACAAGCTACAGCATCCAAACATGATAACAAAATACATGGCAGGGATGCATTCATGATGCTTAACAAAAGTCTAGCACTGAGCTACGGCCAATTCATCCATTAACAGGTTCAAACAAGCATGGCAAAAATGCATATGGCAAACAGATTTCAGACTTAGTGAAATTAAACTTGTCTGGAATTTCAGATCAGATAGCACTCTTCGGAGCAGCCAAACTACATGCTACAGGACCTGAACATGGCAAAGTAAAGCATGGCATGGAGCTACTCAAAGAGCTTAACAAAAGTCCCTTAGTGACCTTGAGCCAAAAGGGATCAGAAAATACAATTGCAAGCATGTGAACATGGCAAAAACATAATCAGTTCTCAGACTTGGTGAAAACTGGAGCATGCTGAAAACAGATATCAAGTAGGCATGTTTACGAGCTCGATGCACTCACTACGGAGCAAGTCATGACCAACTAAGCATACATCCATCAAGAATACACAAAATACAAGCTAGACATGGCAAGAACAATAACATAGCATGCACTGATCAACTACAACATCATCGGCAAAATCGCTAACAAGTAGACAATCTGCCCAGATTCACGAAGTAGCAAAAGTAGAGCTCGATTGACTCAAGCTAGTGTGCTCCATAAATGCAAACAAAGACATGGATGGATAGAGCACTACAAGATCAACAAAACATCCTTACTTATCATCCTCAAAAGAGGCACGGATCACTAGGAAACAACATGAACATATGGCCATATGAGATAAACAGGTCAAGGACTTGGTGGAAATGCTAAGTCCCTGAAATCAGCATTACCAAGTGCCTCACTTTGCAAGCTTGTACTAGTCACCACACAAATCACAAAAATACATGGGTTGCACCTCTGGAAATATGGCAAAACCCTTAACAAAACATATGTAGAGCTCATGGGCATATCATGCACACAATAATCATGGCAAAAATGACAAATATCTAAATGGAGTAGCAGATCTGACAATTTATCTCGAGTAGCCTCTTCTAACAGCATTTCGGGCATCAATATGAACTCAAATAAAAATGATGCAATGGAATGAAATGATGTACTCTCTGAGATGAACATTTTGATATGCTACACGCCCAAAACGGGCCTACGGATGCAAAGTTACGGCACGATGCAATATGCAAAAAAATGAGGGAGGAAGGGAAAAGGTCAACCCCAGATCTAGGGTTCGTCCGGCGTGCGAACCGAGGCGGTGGCAGATCTCGCCGGAGTTGACCCGGAGCTCGCCGGAGTAGACGGAGGTGGCCGGATCAGGCGGGATCCGCCGGATCCGGACCGGGGCGGTGCGGCGGCGAGGAAGTGGGGCTCCGGGCGCGGCGGGTGGCGACCTGGCGACGGAGCCGGTGGTCCGATGAGGAGACGGACGGCAACCGGCCGGGCGCGGGCGGCGGCGCGCGCGCCGGTAGGGAGGCGGCGGATGGCGGCGGGCGAGGGAGCCGGGCGGCGGGCGAGGGCGCGGGGCGCGGCCCGGCTGCGCGGCGAGGAGGGCCCGGCTCGGGCCGAGCAGGCCGCGGCGGGTGCGGGGCGGCGGCGGCCACGTGGCGGCACGCCACTGGCTGCGGGCGGCGGCGGCGATCTGTCCGGCCGGGGACGGACGTGTCCGGCCGGCGCGAGGAGGATTTTTAGGGTTTCGGGGAGGGGATCCGAGATTTGGAATGGGGGGGGGGTCTTTAAATAGGCATATAGGGAGCTAGGAGAGTCCAAATGAGGTGCGGTTTTCGGCCACGCGATCGTGATCGAACGCTCTAGATGATGGAGCAGGTTTATGGTGGGTTTTGGGCCAAATTGGAGGGGTGTTGGGCTGCAACACACACGAGGCCTTTTCGGTCCCTCGGTTAGCCGTTGGAGTATCAAACGAAGTCCAAATGATACGAAACTTGACAGGCGGTCTATCGGTAGTAAACCAAGGCCGCTTGGCAAGTCTCGGTCCAATCCGGAAATGTTTAATCCCCACACACGAAAGAAAGCTAGAAATGACCACCGGAGGAGAACGAAGCGCCGGAATGCAAAACGGACAACGGGGAAAATGCTCGAATGCATGAGACGAACACGTATGCAAATGCAATGCACATGGTGACATGATATGAGATGCATGACAACGATGGCAACACACGGAGACAAAAAAACCCGAAGCCGGGAAAATAAAATAACTTAACGCCGGAAACGGCAAGAGTTGGAGTACATATAGGAAAAAGCCATATCCGGGGTGTTACAAACATGTTGGAATTTTTAAACGCCTTCATGATCGTACAGTCCTTCCATAGATGGGTAGCCGGCTTCTCCCGGGTGCCGTGTCTCGAACAGGGTTCATTCAATAGTTGCTTAAGGGTGGGACCTGACCCGCGTGACCGAGGCGGTGGCCTCCCCTTGCACCGTTGGTTGTTGCCCTGTGTACTGGCATTGGCCACAAACTCGTCAGCCTTACGTTTATTACCTCCTTGATTCACCAGGTTATGCTGGTGACCCTTGCCATTGCCGTTCTTTTTTCCCTTCCCTGCCTTCTCTTCATCAGATGTGGGATCCTTGGTACTATCTGAATCAGCACATTTGACCAGAGCCGCCATCAACTGGCCCATGTCATGACAATCATGCTTGAGCCGCCCCAGCTTCTGCTTCAGAGGTTCAAAACAGCAATTTTTCTCCAACATTAAGACCGCAGAGCCGGCATCTATCTTATCAGATGAATGTATTATCTCCTTGACCCGGTGCACCCAATGGGTCATGGACTCACCTTCCTCTTGCTTATAGTTAGTCAAGTCCACGATTGACATAGGTTGCTTACATGTGTCCTTGAAGTTCTGAATGAACCGGGCTTATAACTCCGCCCATGAGCCGATGGAGTTGGGTGGCAACCCTTTCAACCAAGTACGAGTTGTTCCATCCAACATCATAGTGAAATATTTAGCCATTGCTGCATCGCTGACTACCAATAGCTCCATCGCCATCTCATAACTTTAAATCCATGCCCCAGGCTGTGCTACGTCTTGAGCTTGCGTTGGTTTTCCCCGAAGAGGAAGGGATGATGCAGCAGAGTAGCGTAAGTATTTCCCTCAGTTTTTGAGAACCAAGGTATCAATCCAGTAGGAGCCCACGCTCAAGTCCCTCGTACCTGCACAAAGTGATAGCTACCCGCAACCAACGCGATTAGGGGTTGTCAAGCCCTTCACGGTCACTTACGAGAGTGAGATCTGATAGATAGAATATTTTTGGTATTTTTGATATAAAGATGCAAAGTAAAAAAGTAAAAGCAAAGTAAATAGCAAAACAATATAAAAGTGATGGAGATTGATATGATGAGAATAGACCCGGGGGCCATAGGTTTCACTAGTGGCTTCTCTCGAGAGCATAAGTTTTCTACGGTGGGTGAACAAATTACTGTTGAGCAATTGACAGAATTGAGCATAGTTATGAGAATATCTAGGCATGATCATGTATATAGGCATCACGTCCATGACAAGTAGATCGAAACGATTCTACATCTACTACTATTACTCCACTCATCGACCGTATCCAACATGCATCTAGAGTATTAAGTTAAAAATAGAGTAACGCTTTAAGCAAGATGACATGATGTAGAGAGATAAATTCATGCAATATGAAATAAACCCCATCTTGTTATCCTCGATGGCAATGATACAATACGTGTGCTGCCCCTTCTGTCACTGGGAAAGAACACCGCAAGATCGAACCCAAAGCTAAGCACTTCTCCCATGGCAAGAACTACCAATCTAGTTGGCCAAACCAAACGGATAATTCGAAGGGACTTGCAAAGATAACCAATCATACATAAAAGAATTCAGAGAAGATTCAAATATTGTTCATAGATAGACTTGATCATAAACCCACAATTCATTGGTCTCAACAAACACACCGCAAAAGAAGAAGATTACATCGAATAGATCTCCACAAGAGAGGGGGAGAACATTGTATTGAGATCCAAAAAGAGAGAAGAAGCCATCTAGCTACTAACTATGGACCCGAAGGTCTGAGGTAAACTACTCACACTTCATCGAAGAGGCTATGATGATGTAGAAGCCCTCCGTGATGACGGCCCTCTCCGGCGGAGCTCCGGAACAGGCCCCAAGATGGGATCTCGTGGATACAGAAAGTTGCGGCGGTGGAATTAGGTTTTTGGCTCCTGTTCTGATTGTTTGGGGGTACGTGGGTATATATAGGAGGAAGGAGTGCGTCGGTGGAGCACCGAGGGGCCACGAGGCAGGGGGCGCGCCCTAGGGGGGTGGGCGCACCCCCACCCTCGTGACCGCCTCTTTGACTCCTTGGAGTAGGGTCCAAGTCTCCTGGATCACGTTCGGTGAGAAAATCACGTTCCTGAAGGTTTTATTCCGTTTGGACTCCGTTTGATATTCTGTCTCCGAAACACTGAAATAGGCAAAAACAGCAATTCTAGGTTGGGCCTCCGGTTAATAGGTTAGTCCCAAAAATAATATAAAAGTGGAAAATAAAGCCCAATATAGTCCAAAACGGTAGATAATATAGCATGGAGCAATCAAAAATTATAGATACGTTGGAGACGTATCAGGCTGCAAGTCGGTCGTGTAATTAGGCACTTTACGAGGCCCCTTAAAATCTTTTGGCAAGCGCTCATTACGTAGAGCCGGCACCAGGCAAGGGACACCTCCTGTCCCTGTGGCCACTCCTGCCTCAAGAGAAGCTGCTGGATAAACTGGAAAAGCCTGATGAGCCACCTGCTTAGCTGCCAGTTGAACCACCTGCTCAGCCTCCTGATGGATCCTCTCCTGATCCACCAAGTTAAAGGCTCCATCCTGCGCCGGGTCATGCCTACGCGGTTGGTTACGGCATTGGACATTGCTTGACATAGCCGTTGAGTCCATATGCCTGCTATAACTCGGGCTCCGGCTTGGGCGATGGGTTGAATGGATTCTGTCTCGACTATAAGAGTACGCATCCTACTGTGTTAGGGTTGTCTGAAGAAGTTCTCTGACCCTTCGTGTTTCGATCGCCGTTGGAGAGTCGCCTTCCATTGGGAGAGCCGCCAGACGAGCTGGCATAGCAATTAAGTTCTCCAAAGGGTTAGAGAAGTGACCCGGTGGTACTGGCGTGTAATGAGGCGGAGCAGTATTCACATGGGGTGGTTCCATGGTCCTCGGCTGAACCGGCGCCCCCGTCCCGGGTGTTGTGATCCGGTTTGCCTCCGGCGGGTTGCTGGGACCGGCCCCGGTGTGTGGAAAAGGTTCCTAGGATCGTAAGTCAAAGGTGGGTGTGACTGAGTTTTCTGGTGTCTTCTCCTCATGACCTCGTTTGACGCGTTCAGATCCACCGAGAGCCGGAAAGTCTCCGCTTGAAGCTGCTGAGCACGAGCATCCAAAACTGCCCACTCCGCAGCCATCCTGACATCTTCTGCTGCTAAATTTTCCTTGGCTTGTGCCATCTCTTCATGTAGTCGTGCCACCTCCGCGTCATGTTGAGCCTTATTCGCCGGCTCAACCACAGTAGTCAACAGAGCCGTCATCTTATCCATGAGGTCCATTAATACCTGAGCCGATGGGCGCGCGGGGTCTCCTGACCCGGCTGCTGCCGACCCGGTGGTTATTGTTGCCGCAGTCGTAGAATTCTGCCCGGGTTGAGTGCCAACCATGAAGACTCCAGCTCGATTCGGCGGCTCAAAGGGGTCCGGAATACTGCTGCCATTGGAACAGCCCCCAAGCACGCCATCCTGTAGCTAATACAAAGAATCTGTCTCACTTGTTGATGACGCACCGTCAGAACAGATGGTCGTCTCACCATCGTCTATCGATCCTTCAGAAAATTCCCCTCCATGGATGCAACCCACGAAGGCCCGCCGCACGGCGGTTGAGCCCGGGCGGGTCTCGCGCATTGAGCCGTCTCGATGACATTGGTGCAGACGTCCGGCTCAGGGCCTGACTCGCCGATCCGGCCGATGAAGACATGGATTCCGCCGAAGGGGACCCGGTACCCGTACTCAACCGAGCCGGCATCGGGGCCCCAGCCTTCGTCGTCGATGTAGAGCTTGCCGCGACGACTCTTGGTCATCCGGCCCACAGCATATCCTTTGAGCCCTCCGAAGTTGCCCTTCAAGAACTCAAATCCACCGTGCGCTGGCCCGACAGTGGGTGCCAACTGTCGTGGAATTGTCAAGGCAGATGTCCTAGCAAAAGGACTTAGTCGTAGGGCCATCGCAACTAGGAAGCTTAAAGGGGTTAATCGGGACAAAGGACACGAGAGGTTTATACTGGTTCGGCCCCTTACGGTGAAGGTAAGGCCTAGTCCAGTTGATGTTGTATTGCTAGGTTTCGATGACCAAGGAGCGAATCTGCTATCTTGGCTATTGATTTGTTGTTTCTTGTCCTAAGCCGCCGCCGGGTCGTCCCCTTATATACACAGGTTGACACCTGGCGGCCTACAGAGTCTCGGCTGGCTCATAAAACGTGTCCGGCTCGGTGACTTCTTTTATATGCCTTTCTTTACATATGGTGGTTTATAATATTGTGCCTTAAGCCGCCTCTGGGCGTAGGCCTTCTACAAGTCTTAATAAACTATGACCTCGAATATTACTGGGCTTCTTTCTGTAACCCGCCATTGGGGTTGACCCGGCCCCTCCTGGACGGGTCATACCTGGTAGCTATATCCCCAACAAGTCTATTGAAAGTAAAAAAATCAAGCAAAGGGCAAATAAAGAAGAGGTGTTGTGAAGTCTGCATGTTATTGTGTAAGATTATAAGGAACATTTGAATTTTGGAAGAAAAATTTTTATGGCCAATAAAGCATCAAATTCAGGCCCTGAAATTCACTTTGGACCAGTCTAATTCAAAGATGCATTGATGTATATTTTTAAACCTTCCTTCAAAAGAACATGTCTATCCATAGGATATTTCGAAACCCATGAAATTTTGAAAACTTTTCAGCGAGAAATCTATCCAGTGTGATGGATAAACCAAACCATTTGCTGAAATCAGGGAGACATGCATTGATGTTTAAGATCAGACTGTTAACTTCTCGTACGGTCACTTCTCACTGATACAATGCAGTTGAGCTGTCTATTTACTTGTTATGATAGGACATATCTTACCTTTATACTCCTGAATGTATCCAATCTTTAGCATACATACTTTACCTAAACATTGTATTTATCTAGGGATAGTACGAGATTCCGACAATTCGTGGCCAGCGCTTCCTTGGCATTCTGGTGTGTGATCAGCCCCAGGAACCACCAACCTGCAACAAGTTCACATGAGTTACTGATTTAACATTTTCTCTGAACGTGGAAGCACAATTTGTTCGGAAATGTGTGTGCGCCCATTATTACAATCACGATGTGGAAGCCTGCAGCTTTCCTGAACTTATAAGAACTTTTTTCGTAGTTGTGAACTTCTAAGAACTAAAGTCAACACAGCTTGCACTCTACCCCTAACTAGGTTTGCAGTTCTGAGATGATACATGAAAAGAGCAGGGTTCAGAGAATTTAAGTGTGTGCGCCAAGTCTTTTTGGATTGAAGTGTGCGCCAAGTCTTCGGGAGATTCCTTCTAGGTACTCGTGGGATCCGAAGAACGAGGCCCGTTAGTTGATAATCTTCGGGGCCCTTGGCCCAACCCATATGGTTGGGAGCCGATGTGGTAAGTACCCCCAATCTAGGACTTCATCACCTGAAAGTTAAGCAAACTATGTGAAACATAAATTAAAGTCAAGTGAGCTAGTTAGTATTTGAAGAGACCAACTGCAACAATGGGCACAAAGACCAACCCCAGCCAAGAAAAGAAGCAACCAAGACAACTGGTTTTTTAACTAGTTAAAGGTTGTTTGTTGTGAATGGACCTGTTGCTCAATCTGCGTTGGAAGTGGCTATGTTCGTATCGTGTTTGTATCTTCCACGTACATTCACCAACGTCATGCATAGTTATCATTGCCGCAGCACAACATGCTGGTTGCAACGGCCTCATCCCCTTCATTCATGGGATTTAAGCCAACTATATGAAGTCTAGAGTTAACTAAACCATGCAAATGATTGTTTTTCTCAACTATCTGCAAATGATATGTACACATGTACCTTGACAATTATCATTCAAGGTGGTCAGCAAGGAGATCGTCCGTCAGGATCGTCTAAACAATGACGAGTAAAAATCTACTCCAACCACAGAGATAGTCTAGGTGATGGCACGCCAACCAAACAATACACCATTACATATTGAACCACCAACACGTCTTATATATAGGCAATATTTCATAAAGCCATCATCCGTAATAGGAGGGACATGCGGGCTAGGATCAGGACAACAATAAGGGTGTGTTTTGTTGCCCGCATCCAGCCCAACCAGGCTTGTGCGGGAAGGGAGAGGCCTATTTGGTTGCCTGGTTTTCCTGTTGGGCCTGCGTCGCACGCTTCTCAAAGCAGCCCAGATCCTGGCTCGTTGGAAACGCTCGGATCTGCAGTTTCTCGCGAGCTAGTCTGAGTGCGGTGTGAGGTCGCACGGGCGGGTGCGACATGAGGGCGTGATACATCTCCAATGTATCTACCTTTTCTCAGGCTTTTCCTGTTGTTTTGGACTCTAATTTGCATGATTTGAATGAAACTAACCCCAGACTAATGTTGTTTTCAGCATAACTACCATGGTGTTGTTTTTGTGCAGAAATAAAAGTTCTCGGAATGGAACGAAACTTTGCGAGGATTTTTTATACCAATAATAAGAATTTCTGGAGCCAAGACCCACAGAGAGGGGCCCCTGGGTGGGCACATGTAACACCCCGAATGTAATTTACCTTATTTGTACTCCAACTCTTGCCGTTTCCGGCACTAAGTTATTTTATTTCATCGTTGTCGGGTTTTTGTCTCCGTGTGTTTTGTCTTTGTCATGCATCTCATATCATGTCATCATGTGCATTGCATTTGCATACGTGTTCGTCTCATGCATCCGAGCATTTTCCCCGTTGTCTGTTTTGCATTCTGGCGCTCCTATGTCCTCCGGTGGTCCTTTCTACCTCTTTTCGTGTGTGGGCGTTAAACATTTCCGGATTGGACCGAGACTTGTCATGCGGCCTTGGTTTACTACCGGTAGACCGCCTGTCAAGTTTCGTACCATTCGGACTTCGTTTGATACTCCAACGGTTAACCGAGGGACCGAAAAGGCCTCGTGTGTGTTGTAGCCCAACACCCCTCCAAACTGGCCCAAAACCCACCTAAACCTCTCCCATCATCTAGAGCGTTCGATCACGATCGCGTGGCCGCAAACCGCACCTCATTTGGAGCCTCCTAGCTCCTCCTACCTATAAAACTAGGTCTCCCCCGAAATTTCCGGGTCTTCTCCTACCCTAACCCTAGTCTCTTTCTTCCCCCCCCCCCCGCCGCCGGACAAAATCCCACCGGTCGGACGTGTCCGTATGCCGCCGCCGACCAATCCGCCGACGCCACCTGTCCCGGCGGGACCGCATTACCGCCGACCACGCCAGGCCCGCGGAGGCCCGAGGCCGGCCCTCCCCGCCGCCGACCGGGCCCGAGCTGCCCCCGCGCGCGCCGCCTTCTTCTTCCCCGCGCCCGACGCCACTCCGCCCGCGCGCCGCCGCCTGCAACCCTCGTTGCCGACCGCCGCCTTCGCCTCGCTCACCGGCCACCGCGCTACCTTCGCCGCCCGTCGCCCCCGATGGCCAGATCCGTCGTGGAGCCGCGCCCTCGCCGTCTACCGCCGCCCCGACGAGCTCCCCGGGCCGGACCCCTCGTCTCCGGCGCCTCCCAAGCTCCGGCCGGCCCTCCTCCGGCGACCTCGAGCCCAAGTCCGACGAGTCGGATCCGGCGACCTCGGGAAGCGTGCGAACCCTAGATCTCGAGGGTTGACTTTCTCTCCTGTCCTAGTAATTTTTAGGCTTTTTCATCATGGCATAACTCTGCATCCGTAGCTCCGATTCGTGCGTGTAGCATATCAAAATGTTCGTCTCGGCGAGTACATAATTTCATCTCATTGCATCATTTTCATTTGAGCTCATCTTGATGCCCGAAATGCTGTTGGAAGAGGGCTACGTGAGGAATATTTCAGATCTGTTTCAGCATATGGCCTTTTGTCATTTTTGCCATGATTAATGTGTGCATGCTCTGATCCTGAGCTCTACATGTCTTTTTTAGAATGCCATGTTATCTTTACAGAGATTCTTGCCATGTATTGATCTCACAAGCATGCAAAGTAGCTTACTCGGTGATGCTAATTTCAGGGACTTCGAATTTCACTAAGTCCTTGTCCTGTATTTGTTTTTATGCCATATGTTCATGTTGTTTCCTAGTGATCCGTGCCTCTTTTGAGGATGATCAGTAAGGATGTTTTGTTAATATTGTGGTGCTCTATCCATCCATGTATTTGTTTGCATTTGTAGAGCACCCTAGCTTGAGTCAATCGAGCTCTACTTTTACTATAAAATGTTCCTGGCAGATTGTTGACATGTTTAGCGATTTTGCCGAGGATGTTGCTATTGATCCGTGCATGCTATGTTGTTGTTCTTGCCATGTCTAGCTTCTATGACATGTCTTTTTGATGGGTGTATGCTTAGTTTGTCATGCAATGCCTCGTAGTGAGTGCATCGAGCTCGTAAACATGCCTACTTGTTCACTGTTTTGCCATGCTCCAGTTTTTCACTAAGTCTGAATATGTTTATGTTTTTGCTATGTTCACATGCTTGCATTGTATTTTCTGATCCCTTTTGTCTCATGGTCACTAAGGGACTTTTGTTATATGCTTAGAGTAGCTTCATGCCATGCCTTGCTTTGCCACGATATTTCACTAAGTCTGAAACCTGTTATGTTTGCACTTTTGCCATGCTTGTTTGAACCTGTTAATGGATGAATTAGCCGTAGCTCAGTGTTCATCTTTTGTCAAGCATCATTAGTGGATCCCTGCCATATATATTTTTTGTTATGTTTGAGTGCTGTAGCATATTTATCTTGATGCATTTAGATGGCTACTTGCGGATTATCGCAGACCGGTGCCTTATTTGTTTTGCTTGCCATTTCCAAACCGTGCATCCGATTCCAGTGATCTTTGTATCGATTTCAACCGAAATCACCTCACCTTTCTAGTGGCACTCTTGGATTTCCAAGTTGAGGCCAGGTTCAATCATTCCCTTCCAAATCTTGCATATGCATCACATATCGCATCCCGCATATCATACCATGTTTGCATCATGTTGCTTGAGCATTGCACGTGGTTGATTGCGTTCCTTGTTGCTTGTTGTTCTTGCTTGGGTAGAGCCGGGAGATGAGTTCGTGAACGAGGAGCCCGTCGAGTACGCCTACGAGGATCAAGGCAACTCTGAGAACTTTGCAGGCAAGATGACCATACCCTCGAAATCACTTCTATCTTTGCTTGCTAGATGCTTGCTCTTTTGCTATGCCTATGCTATGATACCTACCACTTGCTTATCATGCCTCCCAAATTGCCATGTCAAACCTCTAACTCACCTTGTCCTAGCAAACCGTTGTTTGGCTATGTTACCGCTTTGCTCAGCCCCCTCTCATAGCGTTGCTAGTTGCAGGTGAAGTTTGGAGATCGTTCCTTGTTGGAACATGTTTATTGTTGGGATATCACCATATTATCTTGTTTATCTTAAATCACCTATATACTTGGTAAAGGGTGGAAGGCTCGGCCTTATGCCTGGTGTTTTGTTCCACTCTTGTCGCCCTAGTTTCCGTCATATCGGTGTTATGTTCTCGGATTTTGCGTTCCTTACACGGTTGGGTTATAATGGGAACCCCTTGACAGTTCGCCTTGAATAAAACTCCTCCAGCAAGCCCCAACCTTGGTTTTACCATTTGCCACCTAGCCTCTTTTTCCCTTGGGTTTCGCGGACTCAAGGATCATCTTTATTTTAACCACCACCCCCCCGGGCCAGTGCTTCTCTAAGTGTTGGTCCAACCCAGAGCATCGTGCGGGGACGTCCCTTGGCAACTTGGATTACGTTGGCTCCCGTACGCTTAGCTTATCTAGTGTGCCCTGAGAACGAGATATGTGCAGCTCCTATCAGGATATGTCGGCACAGCGGGTGGTCTTGCTGGACTTGTTTTACCATTGTCGAGGATGTCTTGTACCCGGGATGCCGAGTCTGATCGGATTGTCTTGGGAGAAGGAATATCCTTTGTTGACCATGAGATCTTGTAATGGGATAAGTTGGGACTCCCCCGCAGGGATTTGAACTTTCGAAAGCCGTGCCCGCAGTTATGGGCAGATGGGAATTTGTTAATGTCCGGTTGTAGATAATCTGAAACTTAACTTAATTCAAAATGCACCAACCGCATGTGTTACCGTGATGGTCTCTTCTCGGCGGAGTCCGGGAAGTGAACACAGTGTTGGAGTAATGCTTGACGTAGGTTGATCTAGGATCACTTCTTGATCATAGTTGTTCAACCGTGTTGTTGCCTTCTCTTCTCGTTCTCTTTTGCGAATATGTTAGCCACCATATATGCTAGTCGCTTGTTGCAGCTCCACATCATACCTTTACCTTACCTATAAGCTTAAATAGTCTTGATCACGAGGGTGCAAGATTGCTGAGTCCCCGTGACTCACAGATTACTTCCAAAACCAGATGCAGGGACTGATGATACCATTCCAGATGATATGGCCGAGCTCAAGTGTGAGTTCGATGAAGACTCTCGCCGTTACTACGTGTCTTTCCCAGATGATCAGTAGTGGTGCCCAGTTGGGGTGATCGGGGACTATGTTGCATTTTGGGTTTATCTTTATTTTGGTTCCGTAGTCGGACCTTGAGTGTATTGGATGAATGTAATGTTATTCATGTATTTGTGTGACGTGGCGAGTGTAAGCCAACTATGTATCTTTTCCCCTTTATTTATTTACATGGGTTGTTGTGAAGATTACCTCACTTGCGACATTGCTTTCAATGCGGTTATGCCTCTAAGTCGTGCTTCGACACGTAGGAGATATAGCCGCATCGAGGGCGTTATAGCACAACCCACCAGGGCGCGCCGCCCTCTCCTGGCACGCCCAGGTGGGTTGTACCCACCTGGTGGCCCCGCTGATGACCCCGTGATACTATAAAATCACATTATTTCAGAAAAAAACAGGGAGAAACAATTATTGTGATCCACGAGATGGAGCTGCCGCCAAGCCCTGTTCTTCCTCTGGAGGGCAGATCTGGAGTCCGTTTGGGGCTCCGAAGAGGGGGGGGGGTCTTCGTTCTTCGTCATCACCAACCCATCTCCATCGCCAATTACATGATGCTCCCCACCGAGAGTGAGTAATTCCTTCGTAGGGTCGCTGGTCGGTGAGGAGTTGGATGAGATTCGTCATGTAATCGAGTTAGTTTTGTTAGGGCCCGATCCCTAGGATCCACTATGTTCTTAGATTGATGTTGCTATGACTTTGCTATGCATAATGCTTGTCACTTTGGGCCTGGGTGCCATGATTTCAGATCTGAAGCGTTTATGAATTCATCATTATATCCATGTTTTAGATCTGATCTTGCAAGTTATAGTCACCTACTACGGTTACGATCCGGCAACCCTGGAGTGACAACAACCGGGCCCACTCCCGGTGATGACCGTAGTTTGAGGAGTTCATTTATTCACTATGTGTTAATGCTTTGTTCCGGTTCTCTATTAAAAGGAGGCCTTAATATCCCTTAGTTTCCAATATGGACCCCGCTGTCGCGGGAGGGTAGGACAAAAGATGTCATGCAAGTTCTTTTGATAAAGCACGTATGACTATTTACGGAATACATGTCTACATTATATCGATGAACTAGAGCTAGTGTCGTATCGCCCTAGGTTATAACTTTCGCATGATGGATATCATCCAAAAAGTCACTGATCCAATGCCTATGAATTTATCCTTATTGTTTCTGCTAAGTTACTACTACTATCATCATTGTTACACTTGCTACAAATTACTCCTATCACTGTTAATGTTACCATTTTTTTATAGAAAGACTGTAAGGGAACCCCCTACAGTATAATTTGTGCAACAAACCCAAATTGCAAGTACCAAGCCTTAAACCTGGGTGGGTGGCAAGGCATCAGCCCCTTTCCACCACTAGGCTATGCCTTAGTCTGCGTTACTGTTACCGTTGCTACTGTCACTACTATCAAAACTATCAAACTACTTTGTTACTGATCACTTTGTTGCGGATAATTAATCTCCGAGTGTGGTTGAATTGACAACTCATCTGCTAATACCTTCAAATATTCTTTGGCTCCCCTTGTGTCGAATCTATAAATTTGGGTTGAATACTCTACCCTCGAAAACTGTTGCGGTCCCCTATACTTGTGGGTTATCAAGACCTTTTTCTAGCGTCGTTGTTGGGGAGCATAGCTATATTTGTTGAGTCACTTGGGATTATTATCATATTATCACTATGAAGAATCTGAAGGATCCAAAGACTAAGATTTATCCCTCTATGACGAGAGGAGGTAAGGAACTGCCATCCAGTTCTGCTTTAGATTCACCTTTTGTTATGATTAAGCTTGCAACACCACCACATGCTATTAATCCTGATATGCCGCAAGTTATTGATGATGCTACTTCTACTATGAATGATGCTTATGATGATGCTAGTACCTTGCTTGATAACGATGATGTGCCACTTGGTGATTTTCTTGATGAACAAATTGTTATAGTTATAGAACATGATGTTGTTGAATCTGATGATGAGCTTGAAACTGAAATTCCTGAAACACCTGCTAGAACTAGCCTTGCTAGATATGAATTGCCTAAGGTACTGGAAGGTTATGTTATGAGTGAAAAAGCAACTAGAGATATTCTTGCTTGTAATGATAGAGATGATCTAGAGAAATTACTTTGCAAGTATAAAGAAAAATCTCTGAATGCTAGAATGAAATGTGATCCTAAGTTTGCTACTTCACCTATCTGTATTGATGATAGGATTATGAATTCTCTGTCGACCCAGAGTTAATTACTTTGGTTGAATCTGATCCTTTCCATGGTTATGAAACTGAAACTGTTGTGGCACATCTTACTAAGTTGAATGATATAGCCACCCTTTTTACTCATGATGAGAAAACTCGTTATTACTTTATTCTCAAAATATTTCCTTTCTCATTAAAGGGTGATGCTAAAGCTTGGTACAATACTCTTGCTCCTGGTTGTGTGCGTAGTCCCCAGGATATGACTTATTACTTCTCTGTAAAAGATTTTTCTGCTCATATGAAACAAGCTGCCTTACAGGAAATATTTCACTTTGTGAAAACTAAAGAAGAGAGTCTCCCACAAGCTTGGGGGAGGCTTTGCCAGTTACTTAATGCTTTGCCTGATCATCCTCTTAAGAAAAATGAAATACTTGATATCTTCTATAATGGACTAACCGATGCTTCTAGGGACTTCCTAGATAGTTGTGCTGGTTGTGTTTTCAGGGAACGAACTATTGCTCAAGCTGAAGAATTATTAAATAACATATTGAAAAATTATGATGATTGGACTATTCCTGAACCACCGGCTAAACCCACTCCGAAGAAGAGGGGTATATTATATCTCACTCCTGAAGATATGCAAGAGGCAAAGAAGTCTATGACGGAAAAAGGTATTAAAGCTGAGGATGTTAAAAATCTACCTCCTATTGAAGAAATACATGGGCTTAATACACCACCACTGCCTAAGGTGGTAGAGGTAAATTCTCTTATGAATTTTAATGATAATGATAATCCTCAAAATATGCATCCTAGTCAATGCCTTTATGAGTTTGAAAATTATATTAGAAAACAGGATCACTTCAATGCAAATGTGATGAAACAATTGAAATATAATTCTGATATGATTGCTCGCTTGAGTGACTTGTTATTTAGAATCTCAAATGATGTTAGAGGTGTTGGAAAACATGCTTCTATGGTTCAAACTCAATTAGAACAAGTTGTTAAATCACAAAGAGAATTACTTGATGAAATGAATCATAATAAGCATGACTTTGTTGTTAGAGTTGCAACTAGAGGATGTAAATGACTCAGGAACCACTTTATCCTGAGGGACACCCAAAAAGATTGAACAATATTCACAAAGAAACAACACTAGTGCACCTAGTCCTTCTAGAAAGAAAAGGAAAAAATAAAAATGATAGGACTTTGCACACTTCTCATGAACCTGAAATAGAGAAACCTCATTATAATGAAAATGAAGCTTCTATCTCTGATGCTGAAACTCAATCTGGTAATGAACACTCACCTAGTGATAATGAAAAAGATAATGATGAGGTTCATGAAGACACTCAACCAAATGATAAAGAACCAGATAATGATGTTGAGATAGAACCACATGTTGATCCAAATAACCCACAACCTAAAAATAAAAGGTATGATAAAAGAGACTTCATTGCTAGAAAACACGGTAAAGAAAGAGAACCATGGGTTCAAAAACCTATGCCTTTTCCACCCAAGTCAACTAAAAAGAAAGATGATGAAGAATTTGAACGCTTTCCTGAAATGCTGAGGCCAGTCTTTTTGCATACTCGCTTGACTGATATCCTGAAAATGCCTCCTTATGCAAAGTATATGAAAGACATCATCACAAATAAGAGAAAAATACCGGAAGCTGAAATCTCCACTATGCTTGCTAATTATACTTTCAAAGATGGAGTACCTAGAAAACTTGGAGATCCGGGTATACCAACTATACCTTGCTCCATCAAAAAGAATTATGTGAAAAGTGCTTTGTGTGATTTAGGAGCTGGTGTTAGTGTTATGCCTTTCTCTTTATATAAAAGACTTGACTTGAATAAACTCACACCTACTAAAATATCTTTGCAAATGGCTGATAAATCAACTTCCATACCTATCGGTATCTGTGAGGATGTGCCCGTTGTTGTTGCTAATGTCACTATTTTGACTGACTTTGTTATACTTGAGATGACCGAGGACGACAACATGTCGATTATCCTTGGTAGACCCTTCTTGAATACTGCAGGGGCTGTTATTGATTGCAATAAAAGCAAGGTCACTTTTCATATCAATGGCAATGAGCATATGGTGCACTTTGCGAAGAAACAATTCCAAGTGAATGGTATTAATGTTATTGAAAAATCTCCGACAATCACTATTGGAAGTTTTCAAATACCTCTACCTACTGTCAAAAAGAAATATGAAATACTTATTGTTGGGGAAATGCATATCCCCATTGAGGTAACTTAGTGATTTACGAAAGTTCTTCGGTTTCATGCTAATCGAAAGTGGTTGTTAATAAGACCTGATCAACCTTATTAATGAATCATTTTTGAGTGGTATGAAGTTGATGAATTTAGTAAGCACTACTTTCTGTCCCTACTTTTTATTCTCTGTTTTCATTAGTTAAATAAAATAAATGCCATGTTTTGTCTGTTTTCTGAATTTCCCGTGCAATAAAAAATAACCCAAAAATAAAAGTTCTCAGAATGCCCTGAAAATTTTATATGATTTTGTTCTGAATATTTAAGAATTTTTGGTGCAAAAATAACCAGAGAGGGTGCTCCAGGTGGGCACAACCCACCTAGGCACGCCAGCACCCCCGGGCGCGCCCTGGGGGTTGTGGTCCCTACGTGGGCCCCTCACTTATCTCTTTAGCCCACATCGTCACCTACCTCCAGAAAAAAATCAATCTTGCTCTCTCTCCCATGTTCTTGCTCATTTTGCTGCCATTTTCGATCTCTAATTTGTTCGAAGCTCCGTTTCCGAAACTGTTTCGGGGGATTGTTGCTTGGTATGTGACTCCACCATTTGTCCAATTAGTTTTTGTTTCAGTGGTTTATACTTTGAATAAATAGCTACTCTTGGTGCTGCTGTAGATGTGCTTGCATGTTCAATCCTTAGTGTTCTAAGTAGTTTGAATGCTTGCTATGGCCTCTATGTATCTTTATGAGTAGTTGCTATCAATTTTATGAAGTTTTGTTGGAAAAATTTTGTGAATTAAAAATTCAGATTTTTGTTCATAGGAAAAATTGTACGTGGACATGTGATGACCCACAAGTATAGGGGATCTATCGTAGTCCTTTCGATAAGTAAGAGTGCCGAACCCAACGAGGAGCAAAAGGAAATGATAAGCGGTTTCCAGCAAGGTATTCTCTGCAAGTACTGAAATAAGTGGTAACAGATAGTTTTGTGATAGGATAATTTGTAACGAGCAACAAGTAACAAAAGTAAATAAAGTGCAACAAGGTGGACCAATCCTTTTTGTAGCAAAGGACAAGCCTAGACAAACTCTTATATAGAGAAAAGCGCTCCCGAGGGCACATGGGAATATCGTCAAGCTAGTTTTCATCACGTTCATATGATTCGTGTTCGGTACTTTGATAATTTGGTATGTGGGTGGACCGGTGCTTGGGTACTGTCCCTACTTGGACAAGCATCCCACTTATGATTAACCTCTATTGCAATCATACACAACTACAACAAAAGTATTAAGGTAAACCTAACCATAGCATGAAACATATGGACCCAAATCAGCCCCTTACGAAGCAACGCATAAACTAGGGTTTAAGCTTCTGTCACTCTAGCAACCCATCATCTACTTATTACTTCCCAATGCCTTCCTCTAGGCCCAAATAATGGTGAAGTGTTATGTAGTCAACGTTCACATAACACCACTAGAGGAGAGACAACATACATCTCATCAAAATATCGAACGAATACCAAATTCACATGGCTACTAATAGCAAGACTTCTCCCATGTCCTCAGGAACAAACGTAATTACTCACAAATCATATTCATGTTCATAATCATAGGGGTATTAATATGCATATAGGGTCTGAACATATGATCTTCCACCAAATAAACCAACTAGCATCAACTACAAGGAGTAATTAACACTACTAGCAACCTACTAGTACCAATCCCGGACTTGGAGACAAGAATTGGATATAAGAGATGAACTAGGGTTTTGAGAGGAGATGGTGCTGGTGAAGATGTTGATGGAGATTTCCCTCTCCCGATGAGAGGAGCGTTGGTGATGACGATGGCGATGATTTCCCCCTCCCGGAGGGAAGTTTCCCCGGCAGAACAGCTCCGCCAGAGCCCTAGATAGGTTCCGCCAAGGTTCTGCCTTGTGGTGGCGGAGTTTCGTCCGAGGAGATGGATTACGGTTTTTTCCTCATCGAAAGACTCCATATAGTAGAAGATGGCCATCGGAGGGCCACTAGGGGGCCTACGAGGTAGGGGGCGCCCAGGGGGGTAGGGCGCGCCCCCACCCTCGTGGGCAGGGTGTGGCCCCCCTGGTGAACTTCTTGCACTCAGTATTTTTTATATTTTTTGAAAACATCTTCCATGAAGTTTCAGGGCTTTTGGAGCTGTGCAGAATAGGTCTCTCATATTTGCTCCTTTTCTAGCCCAGAATCCCAGCTGCCGGCATTCTCCCTCTTTATGTAAACCTTGTAAAATAAGAGAGAATAGGCATAAGTATTGTGACATAATGTGTAATAACAGCCCATAATGCAATAAATATCGATATAAAAGCATGATGCAAAATGGACGTATCAACTCCCCCAAGCTTAGACCTCGCTTGTCCTCAAGCGAAAGCCGAAATCGAAAAATATGTCCACATGTTTGGAGATAGAGGTGTCGATAAAAGTAAAATACAGACATGAGGGCATCATGATCATTCTTAGAATAGCAACTTGCATAATTTTTGTCATATGATTTCTTATGCTAGAGTAATAATTCAATCACAATTTCAAGTATGATTCATAAACTTCATTGAAAACTAACAAACTATAATCTCAGTCATTGAAGCAATTGCAATTTATCATAACATAGGGAAGACTCAATATATAAGAGCTTTTCAGCAAGCCACATACTCAGCTATCATATAGTCTTTCACAATTGCTGACACTCACGCAATACTTATGGGTATGGAGTCTTAATCGGACACAGAGAAAGATAGGGGCTTATAGTTTTGCCTCCCAACGTTTTACCTCAAGGGTAATGCCAACAATAATAGTTCATGAAAACTCACATCCAATTAGCCATATATACCAGGATCTTTCCAACATACTGTGCTTGCCAAAGGATAAAATGTAAAAAGGAAGGGTGAAGATCACAATGACTCTTATGCAAGGTAGGAGATAAAAGTAAAAGATAGGCCCTTCGCAGAGGGAAGCAGAGGTTGTCATGCGCTTTTATGGTTGGATGCACAAAATCTTAATGCAAAAGAACGTCACTTTATATTGCCACTTGTGATATGGACCTTTATTATGCAGTCTGTCACTTTTATTTCTTCCATATCACACGATTGTATAAAGTTTATTTTCTCCCACACTAATAAGTCATACATATTTAGAGAGCAATTTTTTATTGCTTGCACCGATGACAAATTACTTGGAGGATCTTACTTAATCCATAGGTAGGTATGGTGGACTCTCATGGCAAAACTGGTTTAGGGGTATTTGGAAGCACAAGTAGTATCTCTACTTGGTGCGATAAATTTGGCTAGCATGATGGTGAAAGGCAAGCTCAACCATGTTGGATGATCCATGACAATATAATTTATCTCAGATGTAAGAAAACATAACCCATTACGTTGTCTTCCTTGTCCAATGTCAACTCTTTAGCATGTGATATTTTAATGAGTGCTCACAATCATAAAAGATGTCCAAGATAGTATATTTATATGTGAAGACCTCTCTTTCTTTATTACTTCCTATTGATTGCAACGATGACCAAAACTATGTTTGTCAACTCTCAACAACTTTTATTCATCATACTTTTTCTATGTGAGCTCATTACTCTCCATAAGATCCATATGATCTCTTTGTTTCTTTTTATTCTTTATTTCTCTTTTCTTTTAGTCACTTAGGATCATGGCAAAATAATCAAGCCCTTGACTCAACACTAATCTTTATTATATATAGCTCATGGACTCGATTACATAGAGGGATCATAAAGCAAAACTCAAAACTAGATGATGCCATAAACTTTATTCTACTAGATCAAGATATTACCAAAAGGATCGAACTAAGAAAAACGGTAAAGATAAAAGTGATGGTGATATGATACTGGGGCACTCCCCCAAGCTTGGCAGTTGCCAAGGGGAGTGCCCATACCATATACTCAATTCTTCTTTGTTGGTGGAGAAGGTGATGGTTTTGTTGATGGCGTAGGTTTCTTCCTTAATTTACGCTTGAGGACAGAGTTTTGGTCCCTTAGGTCATCGATCTCCTGCTCCAGGCTCAGTATCTTTTTGCATAGTTCCTGCTTGTTTTCCTGCAAGAGGCAAAAAGGGATAAACTTGATCTTAGGTTTCTTTACTCTATCCGGGAGGCTTGACTTTTTGAACTCCACATGCATGTCCCTAGGTTGAGGTAACGGGACTTCGTCTTCTTCTGAGCTCGTCTCCTCCCTTCCCTTGGGTTCATAGTCCTCTTCTTCTTCCGTAGTCCAACCACAATGCTCCACATCCCCATAGACCTTAGGATCTGCAAGGTAATCAGCCACATAGCTTTCTCCTTCCGAATCCTAGGACAACATATTGCTCTAATCTGCAGCAGGACAGCTCGAAACAAAAACAGAGAATATTTGCGTGATACAGGAGTCAAAACCTTCGTGAGATTATATAATGAATTTTTACCGACCAAAATACGTGTCGTGTAAGAAAACGGAGTCCGGAAAGCGCACAAGGTGCCCACGAGGTAGGGGGCGCGCCTAGTAGGGTAGGGTGCGCCCTCCACCCTCGTGGAGGCCTCGTGTCCTTCCCGGACTGCTTCTTATTTTTCTATTTTTCTAAATATTCCAAAACGGAGAAATATTGCCTTAAAAACTGTTTTGGAGTCGGTTTACTTACTGTCGTGGTTTTGTCACGGTAGATGTCCTGGAGAAAGGACTTAGTCATGGAGCCATCACGACGGGTTAGCTTGAAGGGGTTAAATCGGACACAGGGACGCAAGAGAGTTTATACTAGTTCGGCCCCTTCGATGAAGGTAAAAGCCTACGTCTAGTTGTGATGGGATTGATGGGGTTTCGATGACTATGGAGCAAACAAGCTTCGCCTATGTCTCGAGTTGTTGTCTGTTGTCCTAAACCGCCGCCGGGTCGTCCCCTTATATACACGGGTGACGCCCGTCGGTTCACAGATTCCCAATACTGGCTCATAGATGTGTCCGGTTTGGTCTCTACTTATTCCTAACTTACAATACAAGTTACATCCCAACGCCGGTTTACGGCTACAGGCCTTGAACCGACTATGGGCCTTGAGCCCTCATCTGCCTTCTTGGGTTTCAACATAGTTAACTACTGAAGAAGTTAACCCGGCCCAGATAGGCCGGTTTACGCCCAGTAGTGATATCCTCAATATTAGGCCCCAGATTGATTTGAACAGGTTCATGTCAATCCTTAGCAAAAATCTTCATCTTCAACACCTTCTTGTAGTTTGTTGAATCGCCGTGACGTCATCTTCTCTGGTCGTTGTAAACCGGCGTGACGTCACCTGTTATAAAGAAACTTATCCATGATACCTTTTTTGTTTAATAGGTCTGCGACAATCGAGGCGATAGCTCCGTTTCCAGACCCACGGTTCCTTGATTTTCGCGCCTGACACATGCCCCTTGCCTTATAAATAAGACCAAAGGGTCATTTCTTTTTCCCCTTCGTGCCCTTCTGCTTCGTCTTCCCCGCGTCGTCCAGCTTCGGAGCTCCGCCGCCGTCGACGACTTCTGCTCCAACCTTGGCCGCTGCATCACCCTGATTGTACCAGAGCATCGCGGCCACCTTCTGTTTCTTCCTCGGCTCTGGTGAGTTCTTCACCTTTTCCTCCGTAGATCCGTTCTAGGGTTTCCAAGTTCTTCAGTGTTCATCGTCCGCTTCGTACTCATATGATAGATCCTAGATGAACCTGTGAACCTTTGCTCTGTGTAGCGGTAGTTCTTAGCATCCGCCTTTACTTATATGCCTCAAGACCATAGATCTACCAGTATCTCTGCCCATTGATTCGATACTGTTCTTTTTTGAACCTTGAATATTTTCCTTCTTTTCTGAACTTGCTTCAGATCCGTCGCTGTAGAGAAATCTTGTGAAATCTGTTTCTGTACACTTATCTATCCGCAATCTCAACTGTTTCAATGCTTAGATCCGGCGGTTTAACTTTGTAGAAAAATTGCCAAACCGGTATATACCATTAGTCCCCTTGTTGAACTGCCAGATGCTATTGCTTCATAAAACTCCGGTTTAGATAGAGCTGTCTCCGGTTTAACATTGTACATACCAGTGCACTTTAATAAATGCATTCTTGAACCGGGATTACCTATCTTGTAGATTTCATCATGGCCAAGCAAGTATATGAGTGCAACTGGGTTCCTTCTTGCGTCACAGAGACTCAACTGAATAATTTAGTCTTGATCAGCGCTTTAGGCAGCAAAAACACCATCCATTGGAGAGCTCCTGGCAAAGAATGCCCTCCCACACCTCAAGAAGGAGAGGTCGTCGTTTTCGTAGATCACTTAGCCCGGGGCTTTAAGCCGCCCGGTTCTAAATTTTACCGGGATGTTTTAGCCGATTTTCAACTCCACCCACAAGACACTGGTCCCAACTCTGTTACAAACATGTGTCACTTCCAAGTGCTCTGTGAGGTGTTTTTTCAAGAGGAGCCCACAGTGGAGTTGTTCAGAGACTGTTTCCATCTAAACCGTTGTACTGAGTTTTCTGACGGTTCCAATACGGAATTGGGCGGTGTGGCGATTCAGAAAAGGAAAGAGGTCACTACCCTCACGCCAAGCTGCACAGCCACCCCAAAGAGTGGAATCAAACATGGTTCTATTGCAGAGACACCTCCCCTGCTGGTGAAAATCCTTTGCCTGGCTTTCGTCCGGAGCGGCTTAGCAATACACACCCCTTTCCGCAAAGGTTGACTGCCAAGGAGAGAAGCAAATATGCTCCTCAGCTGTCCAAGCTCAGAGCGTTCATGGACAATGGTTTAACAGGAGTTGATCTCGCTCGCTGTTGGATATTGTGGAGCATACTGCCCCTTAGTCAGCGCTCCGGTTTGATGTGCGAGTATACTGGAAGTGTTGATGACCCATTGCGACATGCTAACATCCAGCTTACCGACGAAGAAATCACAGAGGCTGTGAATAAAATGCTGAATGAACCGGAACACGTCTGTGCTCGAACCGGCCTGCTTCCCTTCTGTGCCACCAACAAACCGCCAGCTGTAAGAGTTTGATTGTTCTTTTTTTTCTGAACATGTTATTGATATATCTGGTCATTGCTTAATATCAATGCTTGTTTAAATAGGGCAATGATCCATTTTGGAGCAAGAAACTGCCACAGGAGAAACCAGAAAAACCAGACAAACCGGAAAGATCAATCCGGCAAAAGACTAAAGCTGTGAAGAAGACTGCCCACAGGAAAAGAACCACTGCATCCTCTGATCCGGCCGCTGATGACGATGTGGGTAACCCGGACCTTGAGGTAGAACTTGATTCACTTGGCTTATTTTTCACGCACCTTATTGATGATGATATTTGTCAGGATGATGCCGAAGCCAGTCATGCTGATGTTGCAGAGGTAATTATTCTTTCCTCCGATTCAGATCCTTTGCCTTCACTAAAAATCCGTCAGGCAAACCGGAAGGTTAAATTTTCTCATCCTCTTGCTTACTTGGATCCCAAATTTCTTATGAAGACCCAACAGCACGAAGCTCGCCGCACGACCCGGCATAGTGGCTAGGTAGTTACCTCTGTCGGTTTACCAAATAGTCCAGTTCGGAAATGCCATTCAGAGGTCTCTAATTTTCCTGCCAGTGCTTGTCCTAAAATGGGCTGTTTTCGTCAACCTCTTAATCCGTCTGACTCCGATTATCAGGTCACTTCCCATTCATCATCTGGCGAGTCATCAGCTACCCAGCTGCCGCCGCTCAAAACGGTGCTTGGGTAAGCCATACTTATCATAATGCTTCTGGTGTATTACTTTGTAGCATATACTGTACTGACCTTTGTTACTCCTTTCAGGGCCAAGCCTAAGCCAAGCAAAAAGGCTCGCCTAGATAAAGCGGCTGAAGAAGATGCTATTCCTGAACCGGACAGAGTACTCAACCCTGAAGCGGCCATTCGTGAGGATGTGCCAAACGACCCACCACCACAAGATGATGATTTTATTACTGAAGAGAGACATGTTGATACCTCCGGTCCTGTTGACCAGCCCAGAAGCCCCATCCGGATTGAGAAATCCACCAGTCCATCCAAGTCTACTAATAAACTGATGGCCCCAATGCAAACCGGCGACGCCAAGGATGATGAAGTTGTTATTACTGGCATTGGCCATACAGAGCCAAGCAATCCTGTCACTTTGTCTAAACATACTGCCAAGGAAGAATTTGCTTCCTTTGGCAAGGGCAAGTGGAATGTTGATCTAGCGACTTACGCTGCTCTGAACACCCAAGACATCCATTTCGGCTATCTGAACCGGCTGTATACCAGTCGTGACTATCAAGCCGGTCTGGTTAACATGATGAAAGATAAATATGAGGTAACTTCCATATGCTCTTTCCTGCTTGTATGCTTCAATTCTTGCTGACTCGCCTAGCCCCCAAGGACCGGTTTGTAATCTTCTTTCAAACCGGGACTTACTAATATAAATCTTAATGCCTCAAAATTAGCTGATGTAGCCCCCAAGGGCCGGTTCAACTTAGTGTAGTTAAACCGGGACTTAAGTAATTAATATCGCCGCATCAGAACTTATTTGAACAAATAGCCATTAGCCCCCAAGTGCCAAGTTGAATACTTGTATTGAGCTTGGGACTTTATAATCAAGTGAAATATGAAGATCAAATAGGCATTAGCCCCCAAGCGCCAAGTGCATAACTTGTTATGTGGTTGGTGCTTTAATTCTTGCACTGCTTGCTGAATCATATAACTGTCTGTATGCAGGCTGAGCTGAAGACAAAAGAGACCCAAATCACCGATCTCCAAGAAAATCTGAAGTCCCAACAGACTGAAACCTCAAAAGCAAAAGAGGAGTTGACCAGCGCCTTAAGCGTCATGGAACAGCTTAAGAAGGATTTCAAGAAGGAGCGGGCGGATTAGGCTACTGAAAAATCCGCTTTAACCAAACGAGCAGAAGACGCCGAGGCTGCACTAAAACCGGTGGTGGATGAACTGGCCAGCATAAAGCGGCACGTGCATGCCATGACCGCTGCTATCTTTGGTAAGCCGGTTTGATTTCTGAATTGATTCTGCCATCTTATAGAGCTGCCGGTTTGTTAACCCTTTGTGATATTTCAGGGACACGCATTGGTCATTTGGGGTCAGATGTGCAGAAGAAATTGAAAGCCGCCTATACGTTGATCGAACAACTGTACACTGGTGCACAGCAGATCATCTGTACTGCATCCCACAACAAGCCGGTGCCCACTTTGATTCAGGACACTCTGCAGAAACTGTCGGTGCTTCCTGCCCGGGTTGAAGAGCTGAAGAAATCTGCTGCTCGAACCGGTGCGATCAATGCCTTAATCCGGGCAAAAGCTTGGGTGCCGGATTTTGATCCTATTGAAGCGGCTCAAGGCTATCCCAGCTTGAAGGAAGACGGGTCAGAGTTTAGTGAAGCGGATCTACGAGCAATAAACCGGAGGTGCGTCCGCTAGCTTGTCAATTGGCTGAAGAAGCAGACTTGTCTCATTATCAAGCCCAATATGACAATCAAAACAAGCGAGTAGTTGCACCAATTCATGAAGCGGAAAATCTTATCCCTCCAATCCGTAAGCATACTTACGCTCCCGATATTGAACCGTCGTTGCTGATCCATGATGAAGCTGTCTTTCAAGCATTAATGGGAATCGACTGGACAACTGTTGATTTCCAGCCGCTGGGTAGATCAACTGAAGTTGAAGCGGCGCGGGATGACCCACAACCATCAGGCCAGGCTGGTGACCAAGCTTGAACCGGAAGCCGGTTTAAACTGCTTCTCCTTTGAAAAAACAATGATCTTGTTTTGGGCACCGTTTTGCCTTGTAATAGGCTAGCCGATACTCTTGATTTTGATATGCCTTCATGCATAATTACTGCAACTTGTTCTTCCTTTGGGTGATGAACTTTCCAAAGTATTTTCTGCAATATAAAAATCTTAAAGTGCCACCGAGGTTGTACCGTCAGGCGGAGTATGATGTCTGCATATGTGAAATCAAAATATCTGAAATGTAAACATATGATCAAATCTTTGAGATACATGATACCTGCCATCATTGGGCATGAAGTTGGCTTAGCCAATCTTGAAACAGAGGTTTCATAAACCCACACTGTTGGAGTAGATAGCAACTCCTGTATATATATAATGCCGGTTTACCATGTAAATCGTGCCGGGTTATAATAAAGCACCGTGTTACTCCGTAATAGGATGTTAACAAAAAATCAAACCGGGCAAATAGTCTCCGGATTAAAACTGAACCGTGTTCCGTCAATTGACAGTGTGAACCGGTTTTAAAATTTTGTCGGTTTTAAAAAAACGCAACAAAAAGAAAGAAATATCTATCAAAGAAAATTGTGAAGCAAAGGCAATGATAAAACCGTTTGCAAAAAGAGGCTTATTTGAGCTGATCAGATGGTGTTACCATGGTCGGACATGACCAAGCTCCTAATAGGTGTAGCTACGGTTCAAGTCAGCCAGGTCCCCAAATGAAACCGTGGCATTTATGCCGATCAAGAGGCATGGCAATGGTTCGGGTTCGACCAAGCCCCCAAGTGATTCTGTGGCCTTAGGCCGATCAAGAGGTGTGACTGGTTCAGACGTGACCAAGTCCCCAAGTGATCTGGTGGCTTTCGCCTATCAAGAGGTGTTGCATTGGTTCGGACACAGCCAAGCCCCCAAGTGATATAACATGATGCTTTGAAAAGCTAACTCAAGGGGTAAACCGGAGGCCGCTTTAGAGCAACTCTGTGTAACCACACATGATGTAAAAGAACAGATACCCCGCTTTAGCTGAGGCTCCGGTTTATTATATTTAATCATAATATATACATTATCGTAATATGTACATAAGTAGAGCCAATGGCTCAGGTATAGTAAGGCCGAAGATGAGCTATGTTCCACGGCCTGTTGGTCTCCTCCTCTGATGTACGTGAGTCTTTATGCTCTCGAATATCGATCAGATAGTATGACCCGTTGTGCAGATTCTTGCTGACCATGAAAGGTCCCTCCCAAGGTGGGGATAGCTTATGCATATCAGTGTGATCTTGGATGAGCCGAAGCACCAAATCTCCTTCCTGAAAGGTTCTGGTTCTGACTCGGCGACTGTGATAACGACGAAGATCCTGTTGGTAAATCGCCGAGCGAGCGGCTGCTATGTTACGTTCTTCATCCAATAGGTCCAAAGCGTCTTGCCGTGCTGTCTCATTGTCCGCTTCAACATAAGCCGCCACACGAGGTGAATCATGACGGATATCACAGGGGAGAACCGCCTCCGCTCCGTAAACCATGAAGAACGGTGTGTATCCTGTTGATCTGTTGGGTGTAGTATTGATGCTCCATAACACAGATGGTAACTCTTCCACCCAACAACCCGGTGTTCTCTGCAAAGGAACCATAAGCCGGGGCTTGATGCCTTTCAAGATCTCTTGATTAGCCCTTTCTGCTTGACCATTGGACTATGGGTGTGCCACTGATGAAACGTCAAGCCGGATGTGCTCCGTTCGCAGAACTCCTTCATGGCACCTTTGGACAAATTGGTACCATTATCTGTGATGATACCGTGTGGAAAGCCAAACCGGAAAATCACTTTTTTGATGAACTGAACCGCCGTGGCCGCATCACACTTGCTAATAGGTTCTGCCTCCACCCACTTTGTAAACTTATCAACCGCCACCGGGAGGTGGGTCTTCTTATCTTTGGACCTTTTGAAAGGCCCAACCATATCCAGCCCCCAAGTCGCAAACGGTCAAGTAATTGGAATCATTCTCAATTCTTGAGCCGACACATGAGCACGTCTTGAAAACTTTTGGCAACCATCACATCGTTTGACCAGATCCTCCACATCAGCATGAGCAGTTAACCAATAGAAGCCATGACGAAACACTTTAGCTACCAAAGATTTTGAACCAGTGTGGTGACCACAATCTTCTTCGTGGATCTCACACAAAATTTCACAGCCTTCTTCAGGAGACACACAGCGTTGAAACGCCCCTGATACACTGCAATGATGCAACTCGCCATTGACAATAGTCATGGACTTGGACCGATGGACTATCTATCGGGCCAGAGTCTCATCCTCGGGTAACTCGCCCCGGTTCATGTACGCCAGGTAAGGGAGCGTCCAATTCGGAATGACATGAAGAGCTGCCACCAATTGAGCCTCCGGATCAGGAATAGCCAAATCCGCTTCACCAGGGAGCTTGACCGACGGGTTGTGCAGCACATCCAGAAAAACATTGGGCGGGACCGGTTTGCGCTGAGAGCCCAGCCGGCTTAAAGCGTCCGCCGCTTCATTCTTCCATCAGTCCACGTGGTCCACCTGATAGCCTTTAAAGTGACCTGCAACAATATCCACCTCACGACGATATGCTGCCACGAGTGGGTCCTTGGACTCCCAAGTGTCAGATACTTGTTGAGCCACGAGGTCCGAGTCACCAAAGCATTTAACTCGACTTAGGTTCATCTCCTTAGCCATCCGGATACCATGGAGCAAGGCTTCATACTCAGCTGCATTGTTAGTACAAGGGAACATTAAGCGGAGAACGTAACAAAACTTATCACCTCGTGGGGAAGTTAATACGACTCCAGCCCCCGAGCCTTCCAATTGCCTGGATCCGTCAAAATGGATGGTCCAATATGTGTGATCCGGCTTTACTTCAGGTGCTTGCATTTCTGTCCAATCATTGATGAAACCAACAAGTGCTTGAGACTTAACCGCCGTCCCAAGCACATACTTCAATCCGTGCGGCCCAAGCTCTATAGCCCACTTGGCAATCCGGCTAGTCGCTTCCCGGTTCTAGATGATATCCCCCAAAGGAGCAGAACTGACCACCGTAATTGGGTGCCCTTGGAAGTATTGCTTAAGCTTCCGGCTTGCAATAAAAACTCCGTACACCAGCTTCTGCCAATGCGGATACCTTTGCTTGGACTCAATGAGTACCTCGTTGATATAATAGACCGGACGTTGAACCGGATGCTCCTTACCTGCCTCCTTTCGCTCCACCACAATAGCCACGCTGACCGCACGAGCATTAGCAGCAACATATAGCAGTAACGGCTCCTTGTCAATGGGAGCGGCGAGCACAAGCGGATTGGCCAATTGCCGCTTTAAGTCCTCAAATGCTTCATCAGCAGCGGAACTCCAGACGAACTGATTCGTTTTCTTCAACATCTGATACAAAGGGATTGCCTTCTCACCAAGGCGGCTGATAAACCGGCTTAACACGGCAATCCGGCCTGCCAGGCGTTGAACATCATTGATACACTTCGGTTTAGCTAGGGAGGTGATGGCTGTGATCTTCTCCGGATTAGCCTCAATTCCCCTGTTGGACACCAGAAAACCCAGTAACTTGCCCACCGGTACACCAAAGACACACTTGTCCGGATTAAGCATCATCTTGTACGTCCTCAGGTTATCAAAGGTTTCCTTAAAATCATCAACCAGAGTCTCCTTCTCCCTGGACTTAACCACGATATCATCCATGTAAGCATGTACATTACAGCCAATCTGCTTGTGAAGACAATTTTGCACACACCGTTGATAAGTTGCCTGGGCACTCTTGAGCCCAAAGGGCATAGACACATAGTAGAAGGCTCCAAAGGGAGTTATGAATGTCGTCTTCTCCTGGTCCTTAACTGCCATTTTGATCTGATGATAGCCAGAATATGCATCCAAAAAACTTAAACGCTCACAACCCGCCGTAGCATCAATAATTTGATCAATACGGGGGAGGGCAAAAGGATCTGCTGGACAAGCCTTATTAAGATCTGTGTAATCCACACACATGCGCCAGGTGCCGTTTTTCTTAAGGACTAGCACCGGATTGGCAAGCCACTCAGGGTGAAAAACTTCAACAATAAAACCAGCTGCTAAGAGCCTGCCTACCTCTTCTCCAATCGCCTTACGTCTTTCTTCGTTAAACCGGCAGAGGAACTGTTTCACCGGTTTGTATTTAGGATCCACATTAAGGGTGTGCTCAGCGAGTTGCCTCGGTACACCTGGCATGTCAGAGGGCTTCCATGCAAAAATGTCCTGATTCTCACGGATGAACTCGATGAGCGCGCTTTCCTATTTCGGATCCAAGTTGGCATTGATGCTGAACTACTTGGATGAATCGCCAGGTACGAAGTCAACAAGCTTAGTTTCTGCTGCCGATTTGAACTTCAGGGCCGGATCATGCTTTGTAGTTGGCTTCTTTAATGGAGTCATGTCCGCCGGATCAACATTGTCCTTATAATACTTCAGCTCCTCGATGGCACAAACCAACTCTGCGTAGGCCGCATCTCCTTCCTCGCACTCCAAAGCGATTTTACGGCTTCCGTGAACCGTTATTGTCCCCTTGTGACCCGGCATCTTGAGCTGCAAATACACATAATAGGGTCGTGCCATAAACTTGGCGTAGGCCGGTCGCCCAAACAGGGCGTGATATGGACTTTGGATTTTCACCACTTCAAACGTCAATGTTTCCGACCTGGAATCATGATCATCTCCAAAGGCCACTTCCAGAGCTATCTTACCAACAGGATATGCTGACTTGCCAGGTACCACACCGTGGAACACCGTATTAGACGGTTTGAGATTTTTATCTGTTAGTCCCATACGACGGAAGGTCTCATAGTACAAGATATTAATGCTGCTCCCTCCATCCATAAGCACTTTGGTGAACTTGTAACCTCCCACTTGAGGCGCCACCACCAGAGCCAACTGACCCGGATTATCAACCTGGGGAGGGTGATCCTCTCTGCTCCATATGATTGGCTGTTCAGACCAGCGTAGATAACGGGGCACGGCCGGTTCAACAGAGTTGACTGCCTGCCTCTGAACCTTCCGGTCTCGCTTGTCCAAGCTAGTGGTGAAGACATGGTACTGCCCACTATTCAATTGCTTTGGGTTGCTCTGGTAACCTGACTGTTGCTCCTGCTGGTTATAACCACCCTGGTTGTTCTGATTATTTTGATTATTATGTCCGCCCAGATTACCATTAAATCCTGAACCGGAATTTCCTCCACCGTAACCCGGCCCGGATCCTGAGCCACCGCCGGAGCCATGATCATACTGGAAAGCATTAGAATTCTTGAACTCCTGCATAATAAAGCAATCCTTCCAAAGGTGGTTTGCTGGCATCTCCTTCATCCCATGTCTTGGACAGGGCTGGCTCAGTAGATAATTTAGGCAGTCCGGGTTAGGGTTGGGTGCCCCACTATGATTTGGCGGTTTACCCTTACGTCGTTGGCCCTTGTCCTGCACGTTGGTATTAGCCACAAAGTCCATGTTACCATCCGCTTTACGCTTGCCTCTGCCATCATTGCCTGCCAAGTGATGCTGCTGACCTTTGGAGTTGTTGTTCCTCTTTCCCTTCCCTACCTTGTCATCATCAGATTCGGGATCCTTGGTGCTATCAGAATCAACATACTTTACCAAAGCGGCCATGAGGGTCCCCATGTCAGTGCAATGGCGCTTCATCCGTCCCAACTTCAGCTTTAGGGGCCCAAACCGGCAGTTGCCTTCTAGGGTTAAGACTGCGGTGTCAGTGTTGATGCAGTCTGATGAATGCAACACTTGTGAGACCCGGCGCACCCAATGAGCCGTCGATTCTCATTCCTCCTGGACACAGGTGATGAAGCTATGAACCTAGGGTAGGGTCATGGACCTGCCCTAACTGCCCTACCCAAGGACATCTCTAGAAGAAATCGCCTTTCAATCGACTTGAAGGTGTCCCATTTGACAGACTCGAAGACACTCGACCAAGAAGCAATCACTCGACCAAGACCCAACCACTCGACGGCCAGGAGACCTAAAGGCGCCCCGCACGCTAACATTCGGTCATTAAGTAGCTTTTATGGTCATCATAGCACTTTATTACTAGCGTTACCAGAAACGCCCTGCCTTAATGTACATTGAACCCTTCGTAACGTGGGCTGGCCGGGGTCATGGCGCACTCTATATAAGCCACCCCCTCCTCCGAGACAAGGGTTCGCACCTCTGTAACTCATACACACATAATCCAGTCGACTGCCTCCGGGCTCCGAGACGTAGGGCTTTTACTTCCTCCGAGAAGGGCCTGAACTCGTAAACCTTGCGTCCTTACAACCTCTCCATAGCTAAGACCTCACCTCTCCATACTTACGCCCCTACATTACTGTTAGAGTTAGAACCACGACAGTTGGCGCCCACCATGGGGCCGGTGTTTTAGCGTTTTGTTGGAGGAGTTGCGATCTTTTCCGACCCGAATCATCATGGTTTTTGATGGAGTTTTGGTGGAGGGCCGCGAGATCCGTCTCGGTGCGCTCATGTTCATCACCGACGACTCCACCTGGCTTCAGGAGGCTCCGTTCGACGTGGACGCACTCCCTGTCCGCGGGGCAACGCACTTTAGCACGTACGTCCGCGGTGTTCTCCTGCGGCAACCGTCTAACCCTACCGGTCGGCTCCCGTGTTGTCCTCCCTCCCCGTTTCCCGCCGGCGCAAGCGCTCCGGTCGGTCGAGACTTCAGCGGTGGGTGAGACACGTGGTGGCCCGTCAGTCGGCCACCCCTCAAGTCACGGCGATCGAGCCCGACGAATCCCTCTACGGCCTGTTCGACCTGTCGACCGGCTCCGAAGAGACTGCATCCGAGTGCGACAGTAGCGATCCGGTGGCGGAGGTTCTGATGGTCGACGGACCACCCAGTCCCCCCGGTTTTACCCGCGCCGAGGGAGGCGCAGGAGGAGGCGACCCGTCGCGTCCCCATGAGGAGTATCTTCCCGAGCCTCTCACGTCGCTGCAGAGAGAAGAACTTCGCCGCCGGAACATGGATGCGCTGCACACTCCTATCGTTGGAGAAACCCCCGAGGCTCGCGCCTTGGAGGACGCGCGCCTGGCAAACTTGGCTGAGCGCACTCGACTGGAGAACCTCCAGTGAGCACTCGACGAGCGTGCGCGACAATGGGTTCCTGAATCCAGTCGACGTCAGCTCTTCCCGCCCCCGCAGGTATATCGGACTCTGATTCAGAATTTAGCAGCTGCGGCCCGTATAGCGGAGTCGATTCAGCCTTCCCAGTCGAAGGCTGGCAGAGGCTTGCTGCAGATCAGAGCGCTACTCCGGGCAGCAGGAGATCAGAATTCCGCTGTTTCTCAGTCACGGAACAGAATTCACAGCAGATCCGTTGCCGCGGACACAGTCCAGTCGGCTCACAGCCCGAGATCGCCCCCGAGGCGTGAGGAACGTGGAGACCGGCGCAACCAGTATGGAAACCATGAGCAGTATGATCACCGAGTCGATCGTGACGGTCGACGTCGAGGGCCCATGCCTCCCCCGAGGAGCGGGTCGTATGTGCCTCGCCAGCAGGATGACAGGCGCCCTCATAGTGGTGGGCGAAGGATTCCAGTCGACCCCAGAGGGCCAGGCTTTGACGCAAGATCCATCCTCATCCAGGGCCTGGTCGACAGGAACAGAGCTCACCGAGAAGGCCACGACAGAGATGCGCCTGCCAGCAGCAGAGTACATGTTTCGGGACCAGAGTGCTTTAGTAGAGCCATCAGGGCTGTTGTGATTCCTCCCAATTTCAGGTTGGCGACTGGAGTCAGTAAGTTCACTGGCGAGTCCAAGCCTGATACTTGGCTTGAGGACTACCGAGTGGCCGTCCAGATTGGCGGCGGCAATGATGAAGTGGCCATGAAGCACCTGCCTCTCATGTTGGAGGGCTCAGCCAGAGCGTGGCTAAACCAGTTAGCGCCTAGCAGCATTTACACTTGGGAAGATCTTTCCCGAGTGTTCGTCACCACATTTGAGGGCACATGCAAGCGACCCGCAGGACTGACCAAACTACGGTCTTGTGTCCAGAAGCCGAATGAAACTTTGAGGGATTACATCCAGAGATGGATCACGTTACATCACTCGGTGGAAAATGTGCCTGACCACCAAGCAGTTTGTGCCTTCAAGGAAGGCGTCAAGTACAGAGAGCTAAATTTGAAATTCGGTCGAACCGGAGATATGTCCCTGAATAGGATGATGGAGATTGCCACCAAGTACACTAATGGTGAAGATGAGGATCGACTCAGAAGTGGCAAGCTCAAGTCAGTCGCCTAAGAAACCGGAGGCAATTCCAACCAGAAGCAGAAGCGGAAGGCCGAGCCAGCGGCTCCCGAGGAAGCTTTACCTTTGGCCCAAGGAAAGTCTAAAGGGAAACCTAAAGGGCCTTGGAACCCCAAAAAGGTTAAAGACTAGGAGGGAAATGATGTGTTGGACTTACCGTGTCTCGTCCACACGAAGAAAGATGAAGAGGGTAATTTTATTTACCCGAAACATACCACTCGGCAGTGTCGACTTTTGATCCAGCAGTTCCAGGGCAAGCAACCCAAGGATAAGGAAAAGGAGCCGGACAAGGTCGAGGACAAAGAGGACAGTGATGACGGATACCCTCAAGTCAATTCCACCCTGATGATTTTTGCTGATGTTGAGAGCAAAAGTCAACTGAAAGTTATTAACCGAGAGGTGAATATGGTCGCTCCGGCGACACCTAGTTACTTGAAATGGCCTCAGACTGCCATAACATTCGACCAGTCCAACCACCCAACGCACATCGCCACCCCTGGGAGGCAAGCTTTGGTGGTCGACCCAGTTGTTGAAGGCACTCGACTGACCAAAGTCCTGATGGATGGTGGCAGTGGTTTGAACATATTATACGCTGAGACGTTGAAGGGGATGGGCATTCTGATGTCCAGACTCAGTGCCAACAACATGAGTTTCCATGGAGTCATTCCTGGGAAGAAGGCTGAATCACTCGGCCAGATTGCTCTTGATGTGGTTTTCGGTGATTCCAAGAATTACCGCAAAGAAAAGTTGACATTTGACGTTGTAGACTTCTAGAGTGCCTATCACGCTATTTTGGGTAGGTCGGCTTATGCATGCTTCATGGCCCAACCATGTTACGTGTATCTCAAATTGAACATGCCTGGCCCCAAAGGTGTGATCACCAATACGGGCAATCGGAAGAAAGTGGAAGAATGTTTTCAGAAGGGTTCGAAGATCGCCGACGCACAGATGGCAGTGGTGGAGTTGCAGGAATACCAAAAGACTGCAGACCCGAGTGATTTGTTGCAAGCCAAGAAGCCCGCTACAGAGTCAGCTTTCCAGTCGACTGGTGACACGAAGACAGCTCACATCCACCCGACCGACCCCAGCGCCGCCCCGACTCATATCTCGACAACACTCGACTCCAAATAGGAAGAAGCGCTCGTCCAGTTCCTCCGTGAGAACTGGGACATCTTTGCATGGAAGCCTTCTGACATGCCTGGTGTTCCCAGGGAGCTGGCTAAGCATCGCCTGAGAGTCGACTCAAAAGTAAAACCTGTCAAGGAACATCTTCGACGGTCCGCCGTCCAAAAGAGAAAAGCTATTGGCGAAGAGGTGGCTCGGCTCTTAGCAGCGGAGTTCATCCGAGAGATCTACCACTCCGAGTGGCTCGCCAACATTGTCATGGTCCCCAAGAAGGACAAGTCACTTCGCATGTGCATTGACTTTAAACATATCAATCGGGCCTGCCCGAAAGATCATTTTCCTCTCCCCCACATTGACCAGATAGTCGACTCGACTGCGGGATGTGAGCGACTGTCTTTCTTAGACGCCTATTCCGGGTACCATCAGATCCGTCTGTATGGACCTAACGAGATCAAGACAGCTTTCATCACTCCGTTCGGGTGCTTCTGTTATGTTACCATGCCGTTCGGCCTCAAGAATGCCGGAGCCACATTCATGAGGATGATTCAGAAGTGTTTACTCACTCAAATCAGTCGGAACGTGGAAGCATACATGGATGATATTGTGGTCAAGTCACGGAAGGGTTCCGACCTGGTGACTGACCTTGCTGAAACCTTTGCCAACCTCAGGAGGTATGATATCAAGCTTAATCCATCAAAGTGTACATTCGGAGTCCCTGGCGGAAAGTTACTCGGTTTTCTCCTTTTCGAACGAGGAATCGACGCCAATCCAGAAAAAGTTGGCACTATACTCCGAATGAAAAGCCCTGTGTGAGTGCATGACGTCCAAAAGCTTACTGGTTGTTTGGCCGTCCTAAGTCGATTCATATCTCGTCTCGGTGAAAAGGCATTACCTCTTTACCGATTGATGAAGAAGTCTGACAAGTTCGAGTGGACTCCTGAAGCTGATGCAGCGTTTGCAGAGCTCAAAGCTCTGCTCTCCACCCAGCCGGTGCTTGCTGCCCCAATCAGCAAAGAGCCTTTGCTGCTTTACATTGCAGCCATAGGACAAGTCGTCAGTACGGTACTTACGGTTGAGCGGGAAGAAGAAGGGAAAACCTTCAAAGTTCAGTGCCCAGTATATTATATTTCTGAAGTCTTGACCCCATTGAAGCGAAGATATCCTCACTATCAGAAGCTCGTATATGGGATTTATATGACCACCAAGAAAGTTGCTCACTACTTCTCTGATCATTCCATTACAGTCGTCAGCGACGCTCCATTATCGGAGATCCTGCATAACAGGGATGCAACTGGTCGAGTGGCAAAATGGGCAATTGAACTCCTTCCCCTTGATATCAAGTTTGAGGCAAAGAAAGCTATCAAGTCCCAAGCAATCGCAGATTTCGTCGTCGAGTGGATTGAACAGCAGCTGCTGACTTAGATTCACTCGGAGCATTGGACTATGTTTTTCGACGGCTCCAAGATGCTGAGTGGTTCCGGTGCCGGAGTGGTGTTGGTCTCCCCCAGAGGAGATAAACTCGGATATGTTCTTCAAATCCATTTTGATTCCTCCAATAATGAAGCAGAATATGAAGCACTTCTATATGGGTTGTGCATGGCCATCTCACTCGGCGTCCGTCGCCTCATGGTCTATGGCGACTCAGATTTGGTGGTTAATCAGGTGATGAAGGAATGGGATGTCAGAAGTACAGCCATGACTGGTTATTGCAATGCAGTGAGAAAGCTGAAGAAATTCGAGGGGTTAGAGCTTCATCACATACCCCGACTGAAAAATCAAGCAGCTGATGATTTGGCAAAAATAGGTTCCAAAAGAGAAGCCATTCCCAGCAATGTGTTTTTGGAACACATCCACACACCATCAGTCCAGGAGGATCCCTTCACAGAAGAGGCCCCGCAGCCAAAAAGCGCCACGGATCCGACTGAAGTTGAAGTTCTAGCTGTGGTCGATCTGATAATGGAAGTGCTGGTTATCACTCTCATCTGGACAGAACCGTACATCGCATACATCCTAAGGAAAGAACTTCCAGAAGACGAGGAAGAGGCTCGACAGATCGTCCGTCGATCCAAGGCCTTTACAGTCATAAAGGGGCAGTTATATAGGGAAAGCGCGACTGGGGTCGGCCACAAGTGTATCACACCAGAAGAAGGTCAGGTGATCCTTAACGATATCCACTCGGGGACCTGTGGTCATCATGCATCCTCTCGGACCATTGTGGCTAAAGCATACCGAGCGGGGTTCTACTGGCCAAGGGCCAATGAGATGGCTAAAGAGATAGTCGACAAATGTGAAGGGTGTCAGTATTACTCCAATATGCCGCACAAGCCCGCGTCAGCCTTGAAAACCATTCCACTCGTCTGGCCCTTTGCTGTTTGGGGGCTGGACATGGTTGGGCCACTGAGAACAGGCAGGAGCGGCTTCACTCATGTGCTGGTAGCAGTCGACAAGTTCACCAAATGGATTGAAGCCAAGCCTATCAAGAATCTCGATGCTTGCACCGCTATCAGTTTCATCACAGAGTTGATATTTAGATATGGAGTTATGCATAGTATCATAACGGACAATGGGTCAAACTTCGATTCCGACGAGTTCAGGGCCTTTTGCTCACCCCCAGTCGAATGGACAAGCAGGAAGGGCTAATGGCCTAATTCTCAAAGGACTGAAGCCCCAATTGATGCGCGATCTCAAGCATGCAGCAGGTGCATGGGTCGACGAGCTCCCATCAGTCCTCTGGGGATTGAGGACAATGCCAAATCGATCGACCGGAAGAACCCCATTCTTTCTGGTCTACGGAGCCGAGGCAGTCTTACCGAGTGACCTGCTTCACAACGCTCCTAGAGTCGAGCTCTACTCAGAAGATGAAGCAGAACAAGCCCGGTAGGACGCAGTTGACCTCCTAGAAGAAGAAAGAGAAATGGCCCTGATCCGATCGACCATCTATCAGCAAGACTTGTGTCGATTCCATGCCAGAAACGTGAAGAACCGAGCCTTCCAAGAAGGAGACTTAGTCCTTCGAGTGTGTAACACCCGGATAATTAAGCTACAGTAATCCCTGCTAATGATGCCACGTCACCTCGGTTACCGTGATTAAACTCACGTTGATTCGAACCCGGTTCAAATTCAATTGAAAACATAGGCAAACAATAAAAGTTTTCAAAAATTAAATCTAAAATGTTCGGGGGTTGTCAAATATTACAAAGTTAATTATGGTGGGGTGCACACATTTTTATAAAGTATCTAGATAGACTAAATAAAATAAAACAAAAAAATAAGAAAAGACAAAGAAAACAAAAATGGGAGAGGGGGAGAAAACCCCACTGGCCCAACTGGGCCAAGCCCCCACCTGGCCCAGCCGGCCACCCCCTGGCCCGGCCCAACCCCCTCACTCCCTTATCCCCCCCCAGTCGGCAGGAAACCCTAGCCGCACCCATTCCCCCCCGATCCCCTCCTCCTCCCTCCCCGCGCCGATCCGGATCGGCACCGGCCGATCCCGTCGCCCCCCTCGTCGCCGTCGGCCGCCTCCCCGCCCTCCTCCTCACCGGTCGACCCCGACCGCCCCCGAGCAGCTTTCCGAGACCCTGCGCCCCCCTCGTGAGCTCTCCCCTCGACCCCCGCTCTCCCCTCGTCCCCCTCCCGAACGTTGCCGCCTCCCCGTCGTCGGCTCCGGCCGCCCCCCCCCCCCCCGCACCGGCCCTCCCTCTTCCTTCCCCCGCCACGGAGCACGGGAACGTGCTCCCCGGCCTCCCTCTCCCTTCTCCTCGCCCGGGCCTCGGCCCCGGCGAGCACGCCGCACCCGAGCTCCCCTCCGTCGCGGATCTCGTCGCCGGCGCCCCCCCGGTGACCAAATGGTCACGGGGCCGAGCCCGTGGTGCTCAACGCGCCGTGCAAGCACCCCCCCCCCCGGCCCCCGTAGCGCGCCCCCGTCGGGGCCCGAACCACCCCGCCGCCGCCGCCGCTCGCCGCCGCCGATTCCGGCCGAGTCCGGCCGCGCCACTGCCACCATTGGACGCGCTGTCCTCCCCGCTTCCGAACGCACCGCCCGCGCCCCTTTTTGGCCACCGAATGTCGAAGTCCGGCGAGGTCCGGCGCCCCCTCCGCCGCGGACGCCCACCGGGGCTCCCCAACGCCGGCCGCCGACGTGGCCGCCCGGGGCCACCGCCTGGGCCACTGACTGGTGGGCCCAGGGCCCCCCCCCCCCCGCCGCCCTGATTGACTCGGTCAGCTGGGCTGACCGGTCCACCCCCCCTGCCTATGACATGGGGGCCCCACCCCCCAGGACGTTTTTAAAATAAAAGAAAAGGGAAAAGGAATTTAGATAAATATAATCAATAAAAATAATAATGAATAAAATTAATTAATTAATTAATTAATTAAGTAAATAATTAATTTAATTAATCCTGATTAATTAAACCTAATGACTAATTAACCTAATTAACTACTGTTAATTAAACTTAACTAAGATAATTAGTTAACAGAGTATGACGAACGGGACCCACATGTCCGGGTTGACCTAGTCAACCCTGTTGACTGCTGACGTCAGCATGGCATCATGCTGACGTCATAATTCCATTTTTAGAATTAAATAATTAATTGATTAAATTCCAGAAATTAATAAAATCTTTAAAAAACATATCTTTTAATCCGTAACTCGGATTAAAATATTTTCAACATGAAAGTTGCTCAGAACGACGAGACGAATTCGGATACGCAGTCTGTTCGTCCGCCACACCCCACTAACCTATCGAACCCGCAACTTTCCCCCTTCGGCTCCTCTGCCCGAAAACACGAAACACCGGGAATACTTTCCCGGATGATTCCCCCCTTAACCAGTACCACCTCATACCACGTTAGGGCACGCCTAGCATCGCTTCTTGACATGTCATGCATCGATATGCATCTGTTTACTTGGTATTCATTGTTTCTTCCCCCTTTTCTCTCCGGTAGACTACGAGACCGACGCTGCTGTTGCCCAGTTCGACTACGGTGTTGACGACCCCTCTCTCTTGCCAGAGCAACCAGGCAAGCCCCCCCCCCCCTTGATCACCAGATATCGCCTACTCTTCTCTATACTGCTTGCATTAGAGTAGTGTAGCATGTTACTGCTTTCAGATACTCCTATACTGCTGCATAGCATGTCCTTGTTACTTCTGTTGTTACCTTACCTGCAATCCTATATGCTTAGTATAGGATGCTAGTACATTCATCTGTGGCCCTACATTCTTGTCCGTCTGCCGTGCTATACTATCGGGCCGTGATCACTCGGGAGGTGATCACGGGTATATACTATATACTTATACATGATACATGTGAGACTAAAGTCGGGTCGGCTGGTGGAGCACCCGCGAGTGGATCTTGAGGCGGAGCGACAGGGCAGGTTGAGACCGCCTAGGAGAGAGGTGGGCATGGCCCTGTTCGGCGTTCGCGGATACTTAACACGCTTAACGAGGTCTTGGTATTTGATCTGAGTTGGCTACGAGCTTATACGCACTAACCATCTACGCGGGAGTAGTTATGGGTATCCCGGTGTCGTGGTATCAGCCGAAGCACTTCGTGACGCCAGCGACTGAGCGGCGCGCACTGGATTGGACTGGAACGCCACTAGGCTAGGTCTGCTTCCGGCCGCGTTCGCAACGTGCAGGTGTGCATTGGGCGATGGGCCCAAACCCCTGTGCGCTTAGGTTTAGACCGGCGTGCTGGCCTCTCTGTTGAGCCTAGGTAGGGCTGCGACGTGTTGATCTTCCGCGGCCGGGCATGACCCAGGAAAGTGTGTCCGGCCAAATGGGATCAAGCGTGCTGGGTAAGATGGTGCACCCCTGCAGGGAAGTTAATCTATTCGAATAGTCGTGATCTTCGGTAACAGGACGACTTGGAGTTGTACCTTGAGCTTATGACAACTAGAACCGGATACTTGATAAAACACACCCTTCCAAGTGCCAGATACAACCGGTGGTCGCTCTCTCTCAGGGATATGAGGAGGGGATCGCCGGGTAGGATTATTGCTATGTGATGTTACTTGGAGGACTTCAGATCGTCCTCTTCTACCTGTTGCAAGACAGGTGACCAGAAGCGTAGTCTTCGTTAAGACTAGCTATCCCCCTCTTATTCTGGCATTCTGCAGTTCAGTCCACTGATATGGCCCTTTACACATATATCCATGCATATGTAGTGTAGCTCCTTGCTTGCGAGTACTTTGGATGAGTACTCACGGTTGCCTTGTTCCCCCTTTTCCCCTACCTCTACTCGATTGCTGCAACCAGACGATGGAGCCCAGGAGCCAGACGCCACTGTCGATAACGACTACTACACTGGAGGTGCCTACTACTACGTGCAGCCCGCTAACGACGACCAGGAGTAGTTAGGAGGATCCCAGGCAGGAGGCCTGCGCCTCTTTCGATCTGTATCCCAGTTTGTGCTAGCCATCTTATGGCAATTTGTTTAACTTATGTCTGTACTCAGATTTTGTTGCTTCCGCTGACTCGTCTATGATCGAGCACTTGTATTCGAGCCCTCGAGGCCCCTGGCTTGTATTATGATGCTTGTATGACTTATTTATGTTTTAGAGTTGTGTTGTGATATCTTCCCGTGAGTCCCTGATCTTGATCGTACACGTTTGCGTGCATGATTAGTGTACGATTGAATCGGGGAAGTCACAGAGTGGATCAGCAGAAGCCACACAAGCTTGCTCCTACTTGGGAAGGCCCCTTCATAGTCACCAGAGTCCTCCACAATGGAGCATACCACCTCTACAATGTCGATCGCCAGATTGATGAGCCACGAGCCTGGAATGCGGAGCTGCTCCGCCCCTTTTATACTTGAATTCTCACTCAGACGAGATGTAATAAGAAAAACTCCTGTAGTTTATTTATAAAAGACAAGAGCGTTATAATTTTCCTAGTGATTATTATTGTTTTTGTTTGCGTAAGAAATCCCCCAGTGGGTGGCTTAGCTGCGAATCCGCTTCGCCTAAGTTTGAAAAATCCTACCGAGTGGAGAGCAATCCTCCCACTCGGGGGCTTAGCTGCAGTCCAGTACTCGCCTAAGTTCTCCCACTCAGAGACTTAGCTGCGGTCAGGCACTCGCCTAAGTTTGAAAAAATCCTACCGAGTGGAGAGCCATCCTCCCACTCGGGGGCTTAGCTGCAGTCCAGTACTCGCCTAAGTTCTCCCACTCAGAGACTTAGCTGCAGTCAGGCACTCGCCTAAGTTTGAAAAATCCTACCGAGTGGAGAGCAACCCTCCCACTCGGGGGCTTAGCTGTAGTCCGGTACTCGCCTAAGTTCTCCCACTCAGAGACTTAGCTGCAGTCAGGCACTCGCCTAAGTTTGAAAAATCCTACCGAGTGGAGAGCAACCCTCCCACTCGGGGGCTTAGCTGCAGTCCGGTACTCGCCTAAGTTCTCCCACTCAGAGACTTAGCTGCAGTCAGGCACTCGCCTAAGTTTGAAAAATCCTACCGAGTGGAGAGCAACTGTCAGGACCGGTTTTCCAATAAAAATATTTATTGAGAAACCAATCTTTTGAGTCCAGTATGAGAGAAATTCTCCTCACTGGTAGACAATTTCTTGATACAATAAGCCAGTAGCATAAAATATATTACAGGGTTGAACTACGGTTGCTCAACCAAATTATTACAAGCACGCCAATAATTATACATAATGGCGGACATGACACAGTGGTGTGGAGACATACTACTGACTCGAGGATAGGGCGGTGGTGGAAAAACACAGCGGGGAGAGAAATACAAGACTCTAAGTCTATCATCTCATCGAGCGTCGAGGTGAGGCTCGATGAATTTATTTGGTAGCGGAAGCGGATATAAAATAGTGACCAAATCCAGGGTCGCACGAGACTGACTGGGACTCCTCTAAGTGTCAGACTCGCTATCGAACTCTTCATCCATGAAATCGCCTTCGTCAGCATCTGGCCAAATCAACAAGCCAGTGAGTACTTTCAAAGTACTCGCAAGACAGTTCGGACGTAAGATATAACAAATGCATGCATGGATGCGTCATGAATATATTCACCAATGTTCATTCAAAATTATCATAACAAGGTAAGTAAAAGGGAAACGGCGGTAGTCCGCCTGAAATCCCAACAGAACATAAATAATTTCCGATCGGGTGTCTGAAGCGACGCCTCGAAAGGTGAACAAATAAATATAAGGAAAAAGATGCCACAGTCGGGCGTCTTAGCGACACCACATAAAGGGCTTTAAAAGAAATACCTCAGTCGGACGTCGGGGCGACGTCACAGAAAGGGCTTTAAAAGAAATGCCACAGTCGGACGTCAGGGCGACATCACAGAAAGGGCTTTAAAAGAAATGCCACAGTCGGACGTCGGGGCGACATCACAGAAAGGGCTTTAAAAGAAATGCCACAGTCGGACGTTGGGGCGACATCACAGAAAGGGCTTTAAAAGAAATGCCACAGTCGGACGTCGGGGCGACATCACAGAAAGGGCTTTAAAAGAAATGCCACAGTCGGACGTCGGGGCGACATCACAGAAAGGGCTTTAAAAGAAATGCCACAGTCGGACGTCGGGGCGACATCACAGAAAGGGCTTTAAAAGAAATGCCACAGTCGGACGTCGGGGCGACATCACAGAAAGGGCTTTAAAAGAAATGCCACAGTCGAACGTCGGGGCGACATCACAGAAAGGGCTTTAAAAGAAATGCCACAGTCGGATGTCAGGGCGACATCACAGAAAGGGCTTTATGGGCCGATAAATAATAATCATAATAAACTTTTAATTCATAAGAATAAAAGGGTTAGTCCATCCACAGGAATATCACTTAACCGGAATTATCACTCATGCGAAACACCGGGGTCTCTGTCATCAACACTGTCATTGTTAGGACAAGATAATACGAATGTGGACATGGAATAGATGATTTGGAGGGATATATGACTCTGCAGAGTTTGTACAAAATTATTCCCACAGCCAACGGATTTCCGTAGTCACGAAGGACTAGTTCCGTTTACGGTATTTCGGAAGAAAACACAGCTAACCAGTACACACCCATCATACCTCTCGATGCTAGGAATCACCCTAGACATCGTCCAAGAAAAACTTTTGAGACAGGGAGATAACAATCTCGAATAGCATGGGATCAAATTTATATACGCGCGCTCTAAGGGGTGCCCCCCTCTCGGTCCCAACCGGAAACACCCATGCCCCCTGACCGGATGACTGGCTTTAATCCAGGGCCATGGAACCATCATCACGGCCTCTCCTCTTTGGTGTGTACCATGAAAGCGGTTTGCAACTTACTAAACCATATTCCTTGCGGAAAACATGTGGTAGTACATGGAAGGAAATGAGAGGTACTGGACCGATACGGTTTGACGCTGAAGTCACATAGTCTGGCGTAAGACTGGCATGCTACAACACTGCCATCTTACCCATCCTCATGCCAACACATGGCCATTCATATTCACATTCATCCACGTATGGATCATCGAACTCACTTACCTCATTATCACATAAAATAACGTTCATCGATATGCTTCTCAACATGCCATGAAACTAACTAAATGCAAAACATGCCAAGACACTCATCATATCAAAAGTTCAAACATGCTTGCCTGGTTCGGAGTAGTTGGAGCCTAGCTCGGTGAAGTTCGCGGCTCCGTCACCTCCTTCGGTATCTACGGTATAAAGAAAATATATGCGCTATCGTAAATACCAAGGAGTGCACAGAAAGTATACCAAATATTTTTCAAATAAATCTGATAAAAAACTAGACAAAATTTTAAAGAGAACAGAAGAAGAATCAATCAAAAATACTTTTCTGTTTAAAAGTTATAAAGGTTTTTGTCCAGAGACTCATCTGTAATGAAATAGAAGATTTCCAGGGGTTAGTTTATAAAAACAGAAAACGCTTCGGCAGAAACTACGCCAGCCCAAAGAGAAAACACATTCCGCCCGAAGGCGCTTCCAGAAAACGATTCAGAGGAGAGAGCAGAGAGGCTGACGGTGGGGTCCCACTTGTCAGGTTTAAACATTCAAACGGGGCGGACGAAGCTCATCGGCGCCCGAGAGCCGCGGTGGTCGCCGGCGGCGATCCACGGCGAGGCAGGGAGATCAGGGAGTACCTCCGTGCTCAGGGCGCCATTCCGCGTCGATTGGTGGTGGTGGCGGTCGCCGGCGAGCACTATGTCGACGGCGGCCCCTGCTTCGGCGGACGGTGGTTCGGACGAAGATGGAGCTCGCCGGAGAGGGATGCAAGGTTCAAATTGACGAGGGGGTTAGAGTGCTAGGTGTGGAAGAGGGCTACGGACGAGGTTTGGGCGCCGGAGATGGCCTCACCAGAGTGAATCAAGCTGGAGGCCGAGGCGGGGCGAGGCGGCCGGAGCTGGGGGAGAAGACCTCCTCGAGGTCCCCCTAGTGGCCTGGCGGGGTGTTGGTGAGGAGTGGTGATGCTGCGTGCACGAGAGTGAGCTCGGGGCCCCTTTATATAGGCGGTCCGAGGCGGTTGCCGTGAACGAGGATCACCGGCGAGTGATTACGGTGGCGCAGTGCTCGGTCGGGGTGGTTAGGGGGTCGAGCGTCATCACGGGGGTTCAATGGGTCTGTTTTGGTGCTAAACTGGCCGGGTTTGGGTGTTAAGGGCGAGCTCGACGGAACGGGGATGGCGCGGGCCCGTCGGCGGCGGAGAGCGCGTCCCGTGCTTGCCGGCCACGGTGGCTGTGCCACGGGCGTGCGCTGGCGTGCATGAGGCCACGCGGAGAGCCAGGGGGCTTTAGGCGGCGCTGAACGGCGTTCTGCCGTGGTGTGTCTCCTGTCGGCCGCCACGAGAGGTCCCGACGCTGCAGAAGACGCCGGCGAGGGCGGGCCAGCGAGCTACCGATGCCAGGTAGGCTCCACGCACGCGTGTGAAGCTTCGGACAAGAGGAAGAGGCGGCGAGGAACGTGCCATGGGCACTGTGGCCGCGTGACTGAAACTGACGGACGAAGACGACACTGAAGACTGAACTTACTGAATTTGCAAAGGAACAGTGTAGCTCAGGTGTTCGACAGAATGAAAATGGCATCTAGGGATTTTTCCTTGAGCTGATACTTGGTGGAGTGGCTTCTTATTGCTCAAATAGGTTGCCTGAATTTTGGTGGAATTTTTGGAGTAGTGTAGATATGAATTTCATCAAATTTGGCAAATCTAGTCCAAACTTGCAGAGACTGAATTTTGAAAAATTTGAAAAGAGAAGGAGTGGATCAAGATGGTTCTGAGTTGTGGGTACAAAGGACTATCCAGGGGAGTTGGTGTGAGGTCAAAACTCAAGTGAAAAAGAGTACTTGCTTTGAAAATCACTAAGGCTCCAAATAATTTTCAGAATTGATTTGAGAGGGAAAATAATTAGAATAAAATCCAAAACTTGTTTGGATTAGTTGGGACAGAGAACTTAGGTTGATCACAAGGTGTAGGGGAGATTTTGGAGGGTTTTACCACATGGGAACAATGCAAAGTCAAGGGTGGTTCCAAGATATGAAAATCCTCAAATTTTCATAGAGCTTCATTTTAAAAGAAAAATAATTTAAACTCCCAAAAATAAATTTTGAGAGGGAACCAACAGAGAAGAAGTTTTCAAAAGATCAACCACCAAAGTTTGAAAAAAATAAAATCCTTGCCAAGGCAAAGGAAGTTTTTAAGTGGAAGGTTTTTTCTGAAAAAGAAAAATTTTAAATAGGCCTCTCCTCAAAAACCACAAAGTTTTTGATAAAAACCAAATAAAAATTTTGGAGTGTCACAACACCTACCCCCTTAGGAAAAATCTCGTCCCCGAGATTTCAGCTGATCCTTAAATAGGTGTGGATGCTCAGTCCGAAGAAAATCCTCGCTTTCCCAAGTTGCTTCACTGTCGGTGTGATTGCTCCACTGGACTTTGAAAAACTTGATGGTCTTCTGTCGGGTCCTCCTTTCAGATTCCTCTAATATTCTTACGGGACGTTCTCGATAAGTGAGGTCTGGCTGCACATCAATGTTTTCATGGGATACTTGTTTCTCTGGGTTGCTTACGTACTTCCTCAATTGCGAGACATGGAACACGTCGTGGACATCGGATAATTCCTCGGGTAAGTCTAGCTGGTAGGCTACAGTGCCTCTTCGTGCCACTATGCAGAATGGTCCAATGAATCTTGGTGCTAACTTTCCTTTAATCTTAAATCGTTGCAATCCTCTCATAGGGGATACTCTCAGGTATACGAACTCACCGGGTTCGAAGCTGACCCTACGATGTTTCTGATCATAATAACTCTTCTGTCGACTTTGAGCGGTCTTAAGTCGGTCTCTGATTAGCTTGACCTTTTCCTCGGCTTCTCTGAGCATGTCTGGTCCGAAGATGCGGCTGTCTCCGGTCTCTGACCAATTTAACGGGGTACGACATCTCGTCCGTACAAAGCCTCAAATGGTGCCATTTGTAGGCTGGCCTGGTAGCTATTGTTATACGCGAACTCGGCGTATGGCAGGCTTTCTTCCCAACTGGTTCCATATGTGAGGACACATGCTCTCAGCATGTCTTCTAAAATTTGGTTTACGCGTTCAGTTTGTCCATCAGTCTGTGGATGGTATGCGGTACTGAAGGCTAGTTGGGTTCCCAGAGCCTGTTGTAAATGCTCCCAAAATCTTGAGACGAACTGAGTGCCTCTGTCGGATATTATAGTCTTCGGGACACCGTGCAGACAAACTATGCGGGAAAGATAAATCCTGGCAAGCCTCTGAGTGGTGTAGGTTGTCTTCACTGGAATAAAGTGTGCCACTTTGGTCAACCTGTCAGTGATGACCCATATGGCATCATTCCCGTGTCGTGACCGAGGTAGTCCGACAATAAAATCCATCCCTATTTCGTCCCATTTCCACTCAGGTATTTTGTTAGGTTGCAGTAGTCCGGCTGGTCTCTGATGTTCAGCTTTTATGCGTTGACATGAGTCGCAACATGCAATGAAGGCGGCTATGTCCCTCTTCATACCGTGCCACCAAAATCTTTCCTGAATATCCTTATACATTTTGGTTCCTCCAGGGTGGATCGAATATGGAGTGGTGTGTGCTTCAGCTAAAATTTGCTGTTTAAGGTCTTCTATGTTTGGCACGCATAGCCTTTCTCCGTACCATAATATTCCTTCATTGTCTATGACGAATTCCGAGGCCTTGCCCATACTCAACTTTCTTTTAATTCCTTCAATGCTGGGGTGACCGGGCTGAGCTTCTTTAATTTTCTCCACAAGGTTGGGTTGTATTTCCAAGTTTGATATGGTGCCTTCTGCTACCATTATCAAGTTGAGCTTGGCAAATTCTTGATGGAATTCGGGCCTCAAGCTGTGCAGATAGTTTCCGTCGGAGCTGGGGTTCCGACTCAGGGCATCGGCCACTACATTTGCTTTCCCTGGATGGTAATGGATCCCAACATCATAATCCTTTACCAATTCCAACCAGCGTCGTTGCCGTAAATTTAGTTCTGGCTGCGTGAAAATATATTTGAGACTTTTGTGGTCCGTATATATTTCACATCGATTCCCAAGTAAGAAATGCCTCCATTCCTTGAGTGCATGAATAACTGCTGCCATTTCTAAGTCATGAGTGGGATAATTTTCCTCATGCTTGCGAAGTTGCCTTGAAGCGTAGGCGACAACCTTGCCTTCTTGCATCAACACGCATCCGAGACCCTTTCTGGACGCGTCACAATATACTTCAAAATTCTTGTGTATGTCGGGTACAATTAATACCGGTGCTGTTGTTAATTTCCGCTTTAGCTCTTGGAAACTTTTCTCGCAGGCTTCTGTCCACTCAAACTTCTTATCTTTCTTGAGCAATTGTGTCATAGGCTTGGCTATGGTGGAAAATCCTTCAATAAATCTGCGGTAATATCCTGCCATTCCCAAGAAACTCCGTATGTCCGTTACGCTGGCTGGTGATTTCCAGTCAAGTACGGCCTTAACTTTCTCTGGGTCCACTGCGATACCGTCTTGAGTCAGCACGTGGCCTAGAAAACCTACTTGTCTTAGCCAAAATTCGCACTTGCTGAACTTGGCATACAATTGGTGTTTTCTTAGCTCTCCTAGCACAATCCTGAGATGTTCTGCGTGCTCTTCTGGTGTCTTGGAGTATACCAGAATATCGTCGATGAATACCACGACGAACTTGTCCATAAACTTCATAAATACTTTGTTCATGAGGTGAACAAAATATGCTGGGGCGTTAGTTAATCCAAATGGCATCACTGTGAACTCGTACAGTCCATATCTGGAGGTGAAGGCTGTTTTGGGGATATCTTCCGTTCGCACCTTCAATTGATGGTATCCTGACCTTAAGTCAATTTTTGAGAATACTTTGGCCTGAGCGAGCTGATCAAATAAATCATTTATTCTTGGCATCGGGTATTTGTTTTTGACTGTGACCATGTTAAGTGCTCGATAGTCAATACACAATCTCAGTGTTCCATCCTTCTTTTTGGCGAATAAAATTGGTGATCCCCAAGGTGAGGAGCTGGCTCGAATGTATCCTTTTTCCAGTAATTCCTTTATTTGCTTCTTCAACTCGACCAACTCGGATGGTGCCATTCTGTATGGTTTCTTGTATATGGGGGCGGTTCCTGGTGCTAGCTCAATGCGGAATTCTATTTCTCGGTCCGGTGGCATGCCTGGCAGCTCTTCAGGGAATACATCTGGAAATTCACACACTACTGGAACCTTGTTTAGCTCAGAAACGTCCACCTTATTTAATCTCGGTTGCCGGGGTCTTCTTCCTTCCTTGGCTGATACTCTTATTGTCTTCCCTTGGTGGTGTGTGAGAATCACGGTCCTGTTGAAACAGTCGATGAAACCTTTATTGGTGGTTAGCCAATCCATTCCTAGGATGACATCCAGTCCTTTATTTTCCAATACAATAGGATTTGCGTGAAACTCCAATCCTTCGAACTCAATGACCACATTCTGACAGTAATTCTGAGAAACTTGCTGAATCCCAGGGGACTTGATGATCATGGATTTCTCCAAAGGAAGTATCGAAAATTATTTTGCAAAGCAAAACTTTTCGAAATGAAAGAGTGAGAAGCTCCAGAATCAAACAAAACCATTGCAGGTATTGTGTTGACAGGAAACGTACCGAGTACGATATCCGGAGCATTTTGTGCCTCCTCTTTGGTTACGTGGTTCAGATGACCCTTCCTGTGGTTATTGTTGGGATTGAAATTGTTTCGCTTGGGTGCTGAATTATTGCCGCCGTTGTTCGGCTTTGGGGTTGAACTCCTTGGCTTGGGGCACTGTTTGGCATAGTGCCCTTCTTCTCCACAAGCGTAACAAGTAACGCCGGGGCGATAGGTGAATTCCTTGTCCCTTGCATGAAAATTCTTGATTGGGCGTGAGGCATTGGATGAGAATTTGTGTGTCCCACCCTTTTGAAAATCTGTCTTGCTTCGGTGATTGCGAGCGAGATTCGTCTGGTCCCTTTTTCGTTTGCGGATATCTTCCAGACTGCGTCTCTCATTTTCCAGAGTAATGGCTTTGTCCACCAGTGTTTTAAAATCAGGAAAAGTGTGCACGACCAGTTGGCATTTAAGCGCGGGCGCCAGACCGTCAAGGAATTTCTCCATCTTCTTGATTTCAGTCATACGTTCCTCATTGGCGTAGCGGGATAATAGGGTAAATTGACTGTTGTAATCTGACACTGTCATGTTCCTTTGTTTGAGGTCATCGAATTCTCTCTTCTTGATTTTCATAATACTCTTAGGAATATGTGCACCACGGAAACCTTCCTTGAAATCATCCCAGGTTATGTCAGTTTTCGTTGGGATGCATGTGCAGAAAATTCTCCCACCACGATGCGGCTGCTCCTGTGAGATAGTGTGGAGCATATAGTACTTTCTCGAGATCTGAACATTTTGCAATAATTAATTTCCTCTCCATATCTCGAAGCCAGTCCTCGGCTTCAAGAGGCTTGTCAGTGTGAGAAAATGTTTGAGGACGTGTCTTTTGTAGCTCAGATAACTTGGAATGCTGTTGATACTGTCCATGGTGATTTCCCATGTTGATGACTTGGTTCATCATCTCCCGATGTTGTTGCTGACTCTGCTCATAAAGGCGGCACATTTGTGAAAGTGCCGATTCACTGCCCTGTTGGCTTGACTGTCCCTGAGTGAACTCGTTGTCGGGTTGTGTATCATAATTTTCCTCTGGTGGAGTTGGCATGGAGCGTGTCCAAAGACGAGACATTTTTCACTCTGGGGATATATTTTTGTAAAACTCATAAGAAAAGCGGAAAGAGTCGCAAAACAAAACCATAAATGCATAAAGTTGGCAGATATAATTAAATATCCAAGCTTACTTAAGAAAAACAAATCGACTTGCGCACGGAGAAGGACTGCTCATTACATATCTTATACGCGGGCGGTAATTATACAATACATCACTCAGGATATGCGTACATAATCATGACATGTTATTTAGGCTAGTGCACTCCTCCAGATCCTACATGATGTGCAAACATGCTACTTCTCACAACCTATGTACATATCTTACAAAGCGGTACAATACACGGCAGCTAAGCGTACTCAGGCGGAGATGTTGACGATCTCCTTTGCCCTGCCGAGGGCGAGGCGTAGCGAGGTTGGGGACTCGACTTCCTCCTCGCTAATAGGCTCCATACGTGTAGTGTTGCGCAGAGCGGACGCAGCGGTTGCCAGGGGCGGAGCAACACGTACAGGAGTGGGCGCGAAGGTTGGTGCAGTGCGTGCTGGAGTGGGCGCAATGACTTGGTTGAATTCTTCGGTAGAAGGCAGGCGACGAGCAGGCGTAAAAGATGCTGATGACGAGACAAAAGTCAGTGGCGGAGCGATGGGTAGGAGCTCCCTCCTGTTGGCAGCACAGCCATGGACCGAGTCCATGCGGGTAGCTACGAAGTCGTCCACCAGGTTGTCAAAGGCTGCCTCCAGGGCCCGGAGATACTCAATGAGCATCTCAAAAGCCTCGTCTCGTTCTCCTTTGGCGCAGGAGTATGCGTAGTGACAGGTGTAAGGCACATGGCACGGAAGATAACGGTAACGACGAGTCTTCATCACGGGAAGGACATCCCTGAGACGAGCTATCGCCTCGCGGGCTGCCATCTGCATAGCATGCCTCTCCGTAGGCATGGCTCTTCCCACGAACCGGAAGCGGCGTAACTCACCACGCCCTCCCTTGAACTGCACCACGGCCTGGTGCATGGTCAGACTGTCGTTGACTCGATGCTGGCAGAGTGTGAAGACTGGGCGTACGGATGGCCCCATCGCGACCTGAACGATGAAAGAAAGAAGCTTGACGAACCCATCGGGTACGTTGGCGAAGGTCTGAGACTCGCAGCTGTTGTCGGCCATCTACAAAAGTAGGCAAAAATTCTGCATGGTCAGATCATAAATTTATGCTGACTGACAGAAAATGACTACAATTGCAAAAATATAAATTAGCTCTATCATGGTAATAACCAATTAGCGATCGCACCTAGTGGCTTCCTACAGTCAGCCTGGCTCTGATACCAAGCTTGTCACGGACCGGTTTTCCAATAAAAATATTTATTGAGAAACCAATCTTTTGAGTCCAGTATGAGAGAAATTCTCCTCACTGGTAGACAATTTCTTGATACAATAAGCCAGTAGCATAAAATATATTACAGGGTTGAACTACGGTTGCTCAACCAAATTATTACAAGCACGCCAATAATTATACATAATGGCGGACATGACACAGTGGTGTGGAGACATACTACTGACTCGAGGATAGGGCGGTGGTGGAAAAACACAGCGGGGAGAGAAATACAAGACTCTAAGAGTATCATCTCATCGAGCGTCGAGGTGAGGCTCGATGAATTTATTTGGTAGCGGAAGCGGATATAAAACAGTGACCAAATCTAGGGTCGCACGAGACTGACTGGGACTCCTCTAAGTGTCGGACTCGCTATCGAACTCTTCATCCATGAAATCGCCTTCGTCAGCATCTGGCCAAATCAACAAGCCAGTGAGTACTTTGAAAGTACTCGCAAGACAGTTCGGACGTAAGATATAACAAATGCATGCATGGATGCGTCATGAATATATTCACCAATGTTCATTCAAAATTATCATAACAAGGTAAGTAAAAGGGAAACGGCGGTAGTCCGCCTGAAATCCCAACAAAACATAAATAATTTCCGATCGGGTGTCTGAAGCGACGCCTCGAAAGGTGAACAAATAAATATAAGGAAAAAGATGCCACAGTCGGGCGTCTTAGCGACACCACATAAAGGATTTAAAAGAAATACCTCAGTCGGACGTCGGGGCGACGTCACAGAAAGGGCTTTAAAAGAAATGCCACAGTCGGACGTCGGGGCGACATCACAGAAAGGGCTTTAAAAGAAATGCCACAGTCGGACGTCGGGGCGACATCACAGAAAGGGCTTTAAAAGAAATGCCACAGTCGGACGTCGGGGCGACATCACAGAAAGGGCTTTAAAATAAATGCCACAGTCGGACGTCGGGGCGACATCACAGAAAGGGCTTTAAAAGAAATGCCACAGTCGGACGTCGGGGCGACATCACAGAAAGGGCTTTAAAAGAAATGCCACAGTCGGACGTCGGGGCGACATCACAGAAAGGGCTTTAAAAGAAATGCCACAGTCGGACGTCGGGGCGACATCACAGAAAGGGCTTTAAAAGAAATGCCACAGTCGGACGTCGGGGCGACATCACAGAAAGGGCTTTAAAAGAAATGCCACAGTCGGACGTCGGGGCGACATCACAGAAAGGGCATTTAAAAGAAATGCCACAGTCGGACGTCGGGGCGACATCACAGAAAGGGCTTTATGGGCCGATAAATAATAATCATAATAAACTTTTAATTCATAAGAATAAAAGGGTTAGTCCATCCACAGGAATATCACTTAACCGGAATTATCACTCATGCGAAACACCGGGGTCTCTGTCATCAACACTGTCATTGTTAGGACAAGATAATACGAATGTGGACATGGAATAGATGATTTGGAGGGATATATGACTCTGCAGAGTTTGTACAAAACTATTCCCACAGCCAACGGATTTCCGTAGTCACGAAGGACTAGTTCCGTTTACGGTATTTCGGAAGAAAACACAGCTAACCAGTACACACCCATCATACCTCTCGATGCTAGGAATCACCCTAGACATCGTCCAAGAAAAACTTTTGAGACGGGGAGATAACAATCTTGAATAGCATGGGATCAAATTTATATACGCGCGCTCTAAGGGGTGCCCCCCTCTCGGTCCCAACCGGAAACACCCATGCCCCCTGACCGGATGACTGGCTTTAATCCAGGGCCATGGAACCATCATCACGGCCTCTCCTCTTTGGTGTGTACCATGAAAGCGGTTTGCAACTTACTAAACCATATTCCTTGCGGAAAACATGTGGTAGTACATGGAAGGAAATGAGAGGTACTGGACCGATACGGTTTGACGCTGAAGTCACATAGTCTGGCGTAAGACTGGCATGCTACAACACTTCCATCTTACCCATCCTCATGCCAACACATGGCCATTCATATTCACATTCATCCACGTATGGATCATCGAACTCACTTACCTCATTATCACATAAAATAACGTTCACCGATATGCTTCTCAACATGCCATGAAACTAACTAAATGCAAAACATGCCAAGACACTCATCATATCAAAAGTTCAAACATGCTTGCCTGGTTCGGAGTAGTCGGAGCCTAGCTCGGTGAAGTTCGCGGCTCCGTCACCTCCTTCGGTATCTACGGTATAAAGAAAATATATGCGCTATCGTAAATACCAAGGAGTGCACAGAAAGTATACCAAATATTTTTCAAATAAATCTGATAAAAAACTAGACAAAATTTTAAAGAGAACAGAAGAAGAATCAATCAAAAATACCTTTCTGTTTAAAAGTTATAAAGGTTTTTGTCCAGGGACTCATCTGTAATGAAACAGAAGATTTCCAGGGGTTAGTTTATAAAAACAGAAAACGCTTCGGCAGAAACTACGCCAGCCCAAAGAGAAAACGCATTCCGCCCGAAGGCGCTTCCAGAAAACGATTCAGAGGAGAGAGCAGAGAGGCTGACGGTGGGGTCCCACTTGTCAGGTTTAAACATTCAAACGGGGCGGACGAAGCTCGTCGGCGCCCGAGAGCCGCGGTGGTCGCCGGCGGCGATCCACGGCGAGGCAGGGAGATCGGGGAGTACCTCCGTGCTCAGGGCGCCATTCCGCGTCGATTGGTGGTGGTGGCGGTCGCCGGCGAGCACTGTGTCGACGGTGGCCCCTGCTCCGGCGGACGGTGGTTCGGACGAAGATGGAGCTCGCCGGAGAGGGCTGCAAGGTTCAAATTGACGAGGGGGTTAGAGTGCTAGGTGTGGAAGAGGGCTACGGACGAGGTTTGGGCGCCGGAGATGGCCTCACCAGAGTGAATCGAGCTGGAGGCCGAGGCGGGGCGAGGCGGCCGGAGCTGGGGAAGAAGACCTCCTCGGGGTCCCCCTAGTGGCCTGGCGGGGTGTTGGTGAGGAGTGGTGATGCTGCGTGCACGAGAGTGAGCTCGGGGCCCCTTTATATAGGCGGTCCGAGGCGGTTGCCGTGAACGAGGATCACCGGCGAGTGATTACGGTGGCGCAGTGCTCGGTCGGGGTGGTTAGGGGGTCGAGCGTCATCACGGGGGTTCAATGGGTCCGTTTTGGTGCTAAACTGGCCGGGGTTTGGGTGTTAAGGGCGAGCTCGACGGAACGGGGATGGCGCGGGCCCGTCGGCGGCGGAGAGCGCGTCCCGTGCTTGCCGGCCACGGTGGCTGTGCCACGGGCGTGCGCTGGCGTGCATGAGGCCACGCGGAGAGCCAGGGGGCTTTGGGCGGCGCTGAACGGCGTTCTGCCGTGGTGTGTCTCCTGTCGGCCGCCACGGGAGGTCCCGACGCTGCAGAAGACGCCGGCGAGGGCGGGCCAGCGAGCTACCAACGCCAGGTAGGCTCCACGCACGCGTGTGAAGCTTCGGACAAGAGGAAGAGGCGGCGAGGAACGTGCCAAGGGCACTGTGGCCGCGTGACTGAAACTGACGGACGAAGACGACACTGAAGACTGAACTTACTGAATTTGCAAAGGAACAGTGTAGCTTAGGTGTTCGACAGAATGAAAATGGCATCTAGGGATTTTTCCTTGAGCTGATACTTGGTGGAGTGGCTTCTCATTGCTCAAATAGGTTGCCTGAATTTTGGTGGAATTTTTGGAGTAGTGTAGATATGAATTTCATCAAATTTGGCAAATCTGGTCCAAACTTGCACAGACTGAATTTTGAAAAATTTGAAAAGAGAAGGAGTGGATCAAGATGGTTCTGAGTTGTGGGTACAAAGGACTATCCAGGGGAGTTGGTGTGAGGTCAAAACTCAAGTGAAAAAGAGTACTTCCTTTGAAAATCACTAAGGCTCCAAATAATTTTCAGAATTGATTTGAGAGGGGAAAATAATTAGAATAAAATCCAAAACTTGTTTGGATTAGTTGGGACAGAGAACTTAGGTTGATCACAAGGTGTAGGGGAGATTTTGGAGGGTTTTACCACATGGGAACAATGCAAAGTCAAGGGTGGTTCCAAGATATGAAAATCCTCAAATTTTCATAGAGCTTCATTTTAAAAGAAAAATAATTTAAACTCCCAAAAATAAATTTTGAGAGGGAACCAACAGAGAAGAAGTTTTCAAAAGATCAACCACCAAAGTTTGAAAAAAATAAAATCCTTGCCAAGGCAAAGGAAGTTTTTAAGTGGAAGGTTTTTTTTTGAAAAAGAAAAATTTTAAATAGCCTCTCCTCAAAAACCACAAAGTTTTTGATAAAAACCAAATAAAAATTTTGGAGTGTCACAGCAACTCTCCCACTCGGGGGCTTAGCTGCAGTCTAGTACTCGCCTAAGTTCTCCCACTCAGAGACTTAGCTGTAGTCAGGCACTCGCCTAGGTTTGAAAAATCCTACCGAGTGGGGAGCAACCCTCCCACTCGGGGGCTTAGCTGCAGTCAGGCACTCGCCTAAGTTTGAAAAATCCTACCGAGTGGAGAGCAACCCTCCCACTCGGGGGCTTAGCTGCAGTCCGGTACTCCCTAAGTTCTCCCACTCAGAGACTTAGCTGCAGTCAGGCACTCGCCTAAGTTTGAAAAATCCTACCGAGTGGAGAGCAACCCTCCCACTCGGGGGCTTAGCTGCAGTCTAGTACTCGCCTAAGTTCTCCCACTCAGAGACTTAGCTGCAGTCAGGCACTCGCCTAAGTTTGAAAAATCCTACCGAGTGGAGAGCAACTCTCCCGCTCGGGGGCTTAGCTGCAGTCCAGTACTCGCCTAAGTTCTCCCACTCAGAGACTTAGGTGCAGTTAGGCACTCGCCTAAGTTTGAAAAATCCTACCGAGTGGAGAGCAACCCTCCCACTCGGGGGCTTAGCTGCAGTCCAGAACTCGCCTAAGTTCTCCCACTCAGAGACTTAGCTACAGTCAGGCACTCGCCTAAGTTTGAAAAATCCTACCGAGTGGAGAGCAACTCTCCCGCTCGGGGGCTTAGCTGCAGTCCAGTACTCGCCTAAGTTCTCCCACTCAGAGACTTAGCTGCAGTCAGGCACTCGCCTAAGTTTGAAAAATCCTACCGAGTGGAGAGCAACCCTCCCACTCGGGGGCTTAGCTGCAGTCCAGTACTCGCCTAAGTTCTCCCACTCAGAGACTTAGCTATAGTCAGGCACTCGCCTAAGTTCAAAAAACCCTACCGAGTGGAGAGCAACCCTCCCACTCGGGGGCTTAGCTGCAGTCCAGTACTCGCCTAAGTTCTCCCACTCAGAGACTTAGCTGCAGTCAGGCACTCGCCTAAGTTTGAAAAAATCCTACCGAGTGGAGAGCAACCCTCCCACTCGGGGGCTTAGCTGCAGTCCAGTACTCGCCTAAGTTCTCCCACTCAGAGACTTAGCTGCAGTCAGGCACTCGCCTAAGTTTGAAAAATCCTACCGAGTGGAGAGCGACCCTCCCACTCGGGGGCTTAGCTGCAGTCGAGTATTCACCTAAGTTCTCCCAAACACATCTCAATCCTCAAGGACGACGAGGGGCAGGTGGACTGCCACCTTCTCCTGGAGAGCTTCGCCACAAATACAATGTGCGATTCATTCCGCTCTACAGTAACGAAGTACGAGTCGACTGCCACCTTCTCCTGGAGAGCTTCGCCACAAATACAATGCGCGATTCATCCCGCGCTACAGTAATGAAGTACGAGTCGAATGCCACCTTCTCCTGGAGAGCTTCGCCACAAATACAATGCGCAATTCATCCCGCTCTACAGTAATGAAGTACGGGTCGACTGCCCCCCCCCCCTTCCCCTATGGAGCTTCGCCACAAATACAAGGCATGGGTCGACTACTTCCCCCTCCTTCGGAGCTGTGCTGTGAATACAGAAAGTTGTCTCGAATAAAGATTGGGTTCACTCAGCAGGAGATTCATAAAGATATTCAACGGTAAACCAAGTTCAGATAAAATCCTAAGGTTCTGGATCACGGTTCGAGGTACTCGGGCATGCGGCCCAAAAAAGTTTAACGGTTACAAAAACCACTCGGCATTCCGAGCCAAATTTAAGGTGGGACGTAAGAGTTTGTTCACTCCACGGGAGGAGGGCTGGCAGGCTCGACGAACTCATCCAGTTCGACGCCGTCGGCTATCCGAGTGGCTGCAGTGATGAAAGTCTCCATAAAGGTTTGGAAGTCATGCTTCTGGGTGTTGGCGACCTTGATTGCTGCCAGCATTTCTTGTCGCACCTCCTTGTAGTGGACACGAACCAAGGACAAAGCCACATCAGCGCCACACCGAGCAGAAGACTTCTTCCACTCCTCACTCGGTCAGGGATTCCGTTAAGTCGAGTCATCAGAGACTCGAGATCGTTTCGGAGTGTAGCCTCTGGCCAAAGTGCCGGGTCGATCCGTGACATGGAGACCTTCAGTCGAGCCAAGTAATCCACAGCACCGTGAATGCGAGATTCCAGTCGGAGCAAATTCATGGCGGCTTCATCTTTCACGGGAGAATTGATTGGATCCAAACCTGGTTCGATCCGCCTAGTCTCCTCTTCAAAGTTCTGGCAAAACTCTGCATTCACGATCCAAGGATAAGTCAATTTTCATACACTGAGTCGACACAAAAAAAATCAGTCGGAACCAAATGTGCACCTTCAAGCTTGATATACAACTTCTTGGCAAGGCTCCTCAGGTAGCTCTCCAGATCGTCCCTCCTACGAGCGACGCCTTCCATCTTTTCGGTCAGGATGAGGTTCTCCTTCTTCCAATGTGTGCACTCCCTGTTGGCTTCATTCAGAGCAATCTTCAGCCTGGTATTCTCTTCTTCCAACTGGTCGACTGAAGCCAGCTTATGTTCGGCCAGAGCGGTCCTGTCGTCAGCCTCCTTCTAGACAGCAGACAAATCCTGATCCTTTTTCGCCAAAGCCTCTCTCAGTTTTTCTGCAAAGAAATGATGATTGATTTAGAAATAGCAGAAGGGTGCTCGGGCCTAAAACTGACCAGTCGACAGACTTGTCTTACCGGCGGTGCCGTCTCTGACCGTCTGCAGTTCTGTCCTGGCCACCTCCAAGTCAAGTTTCAGTTGAATCTGCTGACTTTGCAAATCAGCGAAGCGAGCCCCAAGATCACAAGATTTCTGAAATCAAAGGGGAGAAATTATTCCACAGCAAAAAGCGACAAATACTAAGACTATAGTCGACTGCCCGCAGTCCACCATAGTCTCGGGGACTACACCCAGTGGGTGCACTTTGCGTGCCCCCACCGGTTCTGACTCCACTCGACCGGATCGCTGGAGTCAAGTTCAAAAAAAAGAGAGAGAGACAAAGTAGAACTCATACCACAGTCGACTGCCAGCAGTCGACCGCGGTCTCGGGAACTACACCCAGTGGGTGCACTGTGCGTGCCCCCACCGGTTCTGATTCCACTCGACCGGATCGAGCGGAAGAAACAAACTACCAGTTCAGTTTTACTCGACAAAATACAAAGACTACGGTCGACTGCCAGCAGTCCGTCCAAAAAATTCAATCGACACACCCAGTGGGTGTACAGATGAAAAGATTTCCGGAAAGAATCTTCAGATAGCATATCCTAACAGAACAAGCGGCGACCAACTAACCTGAACATTGCTCTGGAGAGCCGAGCTAGCATCATAGGCGGCTTGGCTAGCGTCCCGCACCGTCTTCATCTGGCGTATGGCTTCCCTAGCAGCATTCACCTTGTCCTCCGGGACATGGTGAGTTGCAAAAAGTGAAGGCGGGTCGACAGGGGCCTGAGCAGTCGAAGAAGAAGGCAAGGCACTCGACAGGGGTTCCACGAAGGTAACAGAACCCTGATTGACGTCACCAGTGTCTTGAACGACTGGTTCCGCCCTCGGCGTCGACTGCAGCGCCTCACTTACAGGAGCTCGCCTACTCTTCCTTGTCAAAGACCTCTCGAGCTCTTCATCATCATCAGGGAGGTCAATAATGTTGGGAGATGTACCAAGTTCAAATTGCCAAAATCACGTCACCCAATGATGCACAATACAGTTGAATCGACCAAAGAAAGATAGTATGGCAGAAATCATACTCGGATTAGAAGTAACCGCATCCTCCATCACCTCATCATCATCCCTGTAAGTTGAGGTCCCGGAAGTGGCAGCGCTAACAATTCCAAAGCTCGTCCAGTTAAAACAAGAAAAATAAACAGCGCGGAGCGTTGAGTGAATACAAGGAGAAACACTCACGCGGAGGCAACAGGGATATCGATCTTGATCTTCAGCAGCGCCTTCCGAGTCTTCGGTTCTGCAACTTTGGGGTGCTTTGGCGCTTTCTCGGTCGTGGTTGGTGAAGAGATCCAAGGACGCTTCAAAGACTGACCAGCCTGAGCAGTCGCCTTGTCACGGGCGCTCGGCCGATCCTGGTCAAGCTTGGATCGCCTCTCTATGCGAGGAGGCGGCTCGACTTCTTCTTCATCACTCGAGTCGTCGCTTCCTCCATCCCCTTCACCATCGAAAGTCCACTCGCCACTTTCGCCACCACTCGCCTCGCCTTCCAGAGCTTGCTCTTGCTCCCCGTTGGGCATCGAATACATTTCAATAATGGCCTGAAAGAAAGCAGGGAGAACAAAGTCAATCGACGCAATACAGACAGCTACGCAAGTGAATTCAGATTACAAGCAAAAACTCAGAATCAGACCTGCTCTGGTACACGCGACTGGTCGAATGGGGGAACTCTCCTGGCTCCTCTGGGGTTGTCCTTGTTCCCGGTAATGCTCGACATCCACTTCTCCAGCGTGTCATCATCGACCTCCTCCGGGTGGATCCGAGTGGAGTCTTCTAGGCCCGAGTACATCCACATCGGGTGGTCTCGGGCTTGGAGAGGCTGGATGCGCCGCTGAAGGAAGACCTCCAAGAGATCCATACCAGTGACCCCGTCACGAATGAGCTGGACCACTCAGTTGACCAACACCTTCACGTGCGCCTTCTCCTCCGGGAGCACTTTCAAAGGGGAGGGTTTTTCCACTCGGTCCATGGTAAAGGGAGGGAGGCCAGTCGATTGCTCTGGCATCGACTGGTCTTTGCAGTAGAACCAGGTCGACTGCCATCCGCGAACTGAATCGGGAAGAATCATGGCCGGAAAGGAGCTTTTTCCCCTCGTCTGGATGCCCAGACCCCCACACATCTGGATCACTTGGGTCCTCTCGTCACTCGGATTAGCCTTTTTCACTGTCTGGGAGCGACAAGTGAAAATATGTTTGAAAAGACCCCAGTGAGGTCGACAACCCAAGAAGTTCTCACACAAGGAAATGAACGCGGCGAGATAAACGATTGAGTTGGGGGTAAAATGATGGAGTTGAGCCCCAAAGAAGTTCAGAAACCCTCGGAAGAAAGGATGAGGAGGCAAGGAAAACCCACGGTCGACGTGGGTGGCAAGAAGAACGCGCTCACCCTCCTGGGGTTGCGGCTCAGATTCCTTCCTCGGAAGTTGCGCCAAGTCGTAGGGGATCAGCCCTCCATCAGCCAGGTCATCGAGGTCTTCTTGGGAGATCCGCGAGTGGATCCAGTCGACCTGGATCCAACCCCTCGGCAGGCCAGTCCGCGAGGAAGATCCGCCCTGGCTCATCACCTTCCCCTTCGATTTCGCCATCGCCTTCTTCGCCCGCTCCAGAGCCGATGTCCTCTCCTTCACCATTGTCACCGACGAGACGCGTGTGGTGCGGTGGTGCTGGGGCAAGAGCGAGCGCGGCAGAGAGGCGTGAGGAGGAGAAGAAGTAATGGGGCACGCTGTTTGGAGGACCCCGGTCCAACGCCTTATATAAGGCCACTTCCGAGTGGCTGATAGGTAGGCCCGGATGGCTCTGTCAGATCCCGTAATGACCGCGTGAGTGATACGTGGCGAAAAAGGTGGCGCGGGGATCGAGGCGGCTCCGCTCTATCCCATCCGATTACTGCGGCCTCCCCCGTCCCACGCGCTTCCCAAAATTTGGATCCCACTAAATCCGTGGGCAGCAAACAAACTTGTCAGACTAAAAGATCTCCTCCGCACCGTCACTCGGAACCTTGCAGGTAAAGAAACTCACTCAACGAAGAATTAAGAATGGATCAAGGCGACTGAAAAAGAAGTTGCTGTCATCACTCGGGTCCATTGATCTGAAGCAAGATATGCTCACGGCATGAAAAACGAGTCGGAGAGGTCCTCAACTCCTTCCCCACTCAAACCTCGATCCATTCGGGGGCTGATGATGAAGCTATGAACCTAGGGTAGGGTCATGGACCTGCCCTAACTGCCCTACCCAAGGACATCTCTAGAAGAAATTGCCTTTCAATCGACTTGAAGGTGTCCCACTCGACAGACTCGAAGACACTCGACCAAGAAGCAATCACTCGACCAAGACCCAACCACTCAACGGCCAGGAGACCTAAAGGCGCCCCGCACGCTAACGGTCGGTCATTAAGTAGCTTTTATGGTCATCATAGCACTTTATTACTAGCGTTACCAGAAACGCCCTGCCTTAATGTACATTGAACCCTTCATAACGTGGGCTGGTCGGGGTCATGGCGCACTCTATATAAGCCACCCCCTCCTCTGAGACAAGGGTTCGCACCTCTGTAACTCATACACACATAATCCAGTCGACCACCTCCGGGCTCCGAGACGTAGGGCTTTTACTTCCTCCGAGAAGGGCCTGAACTCGTAAACCTTGCGTCCTTACAACCTCTCCATAGCTAAGACCTCACCTCTCCATACTTACCCCCCTACATTACTGTCAGAGTTAGAACCACGACAATAGGCAGCTAAGTCTACTATCGACATGGGTTGCTTACATGTATCCTTGAAATTACTGATAAACCGGGCTCGTAATTGGGCCCATGAACTGATAGAATTGGCCGGTAAGCTTTTTAACCAAGTGCGGGCCGTTCCTTCAAGCATCATGGTGAAGTACTTCGCACATGCCGCATCATCTACATCAAGCATCTCCATGGCCATCTCATAGCTCTCCACCCATGTCTCTGGGGGTTGATCCGCCGTGTAATTTGGTACCTTGCGCGGGCCCTTGAAATCCTTGGGCAGGCGCACATTGCATAAAGCGGGGACAAGGCAAGGCACCCCCAAAGAGCTAGAAATAACACCGGGTCCGACCGAAATAGTTGGACAAACTGACGTAAGCTGCCGAGCCTGATACTGTGCGGCTAACTCAGCCTCCCTGCACACTCGGGCCCAGTCCACCACTTCCTGAGCGTTATCAGCACCACCCGCCGGGTTGTTGCCGCGGGGTGCTCCATGTCGTTCATTACTTGACACTGCCGGTTCATCCATATGCCTGCTATAGCTCCGGCTTGGACGAGGGGTCGAGTGGATCCGGTCGCGGCTGTATGAGTATGCTTCCTATTGGTCCAAAGCTGTCCTAAGAAGCTCTTTGACCCGTCGTGTCTCTACCGCCTGCGGCGAGTCACCTTCAATTGGAATGGCCTCCAGCCGTGCAGCAGCGGCAACGAGATTGTCCATTGGGTTGGAGTAGTGACCCGGAGGTGTTGAAGCAGCCTGAGGTATAACAGTGCTTTGACAAGGCGGATTCATCGGACAGGGCTGAACCGGTGCACCGGTCCCCGGAGTTTCCGGCCGGTTTTCCTCCAGCGGATTACTGGTTCCTGCTCCTGGGGTGTTGAAAAGGTCTCTGGCCTCGAAAACTGAAGGCAAACGGGATCGGTACTTCCTCTTCATGACTTCATGCGACGCGTTCTGGTCCAACATGAGCATGTAGGCTTGTGCGTCTAAAGCGGCCCGCTCCGTGGTCATCCTGGCACTCTCAGCTGCCAGGTCCGCCTTGGCCTGGGTGATCTGTTCCTTCACCTTCGCGATCTCCGTGTTGTGGACTTCCTGATCCGCCGGATTAGCTTCTGCCATAAGCCCAGCCAATGCATCAAATAGATCTGATAGAACTTGAGCCGGCGAGCATGCAGAGCTTCCTGCCCCGATAGCTGTCGCCGCTGCTGAACAGGAGGTTATTGGCGCAACGGTCGAAGAATGAAGCGCTGCTTGTCTGCCGGCCATGAATATTCCAACTCGGTTGGGTAGATCAGAGGGGTCCGGAATACTGTCGCCATCGGAACAACCCCCAATCCGGCCATCTTGTAGCTGATATAGAGATTCGGTTTCTCCGGTTGATGACTCGTTGCAGAATAAACGACGGTCTCGCCGCGAGATTCCGATCCATCCTCGTAACTTCCTCCATGGATGACTCCCACGAAGGCACGCTTCACGGCTGGTTTAACCCGGGCGGACCGCGCACGTTGAGCCGTTTCGACGAGGTCGGTGCAGATGTCCGGCTCAGGGCCCGGTTCACCGATCTTGCCAATGAAAACGTGTATGCCACCAAAGGGGACCCGGTACCCGTACTCAACTGAGCCGGCCTCGGGGCCCCAGCCTGCATCATCGATGTAGAGCTTGCCGCAACGACTCTTAGTCATCCGGCCCACAGCGTAGCCCTCGAGTCCTTCAAAGCGGCCCTCCAAGAACTTGAAACCATCGTGCGATAGCCCCACGGTGGGCGCCAACTGTCGTGGTTTTGTCATGGCAGATGTCCTAGAGAAAGGACTTAGTCGTGGAGCCATCGCGACGGGTTAGCTTGAAGGGGTTAAATCGGACACAGGGACGCAAGAGAGTTTATACTAGTTCGGCCCCTTCGATGAAGGTAAAAGCCTACGTCTAGTTGTGATGGGATTGATGGGGTTTCGATGACTAGGGAGCAAACAAGCTTCGCCTATGTCTCGAGTTGTTGTCTGTTGTCCTGAACCACCGCCGGGTCGTCCCCTTATATACATTGGTGATGCCCGTCGGTTCACAGATTCCCAATACCGACTCATAGATGTGTCCGGTTTGGTCTCTACTTATTCCTAACTTACAATGCAAGTTACATCCCAACGCCGGTTTACGGCTACAGGCCTTGAACCGACTATGGGCCTTGAGCCCTCATCTGCCTTCTTGGGTTTCAACATAGTTAACTACTGAAGAAGTTAACCCGGCCCAGATAGGCCGGTTTACGCCCAGTAGTGATATCCTCAACACTTACCGTACCACATACTATTCCTTTTCGGAGTCTGAAACGTTCCAGAAAGTGTCCCTTATGTATTCCTCCGGGGTTACGGTTTCAATAACATTGGTTTCAACATTTATGGGATTACCTGAGATATAATGTTTGGTTCTTTGACCGTTCACCACCTTCGGATTTGTGCCTTCGAAATTGTTGATTTTTATGGTACCAGAACGATAGACCTCCTCGATAACGTAAGGACCTTCCCATTTACAGAGAAGTTTTCCTGCAAAAAATCTTAAACGAGAGTTGTGTAGCAATACATAATCACCTACATTAAACTCATGCTTTTGTATCCTTTTATCATACCATCTTTTAACTTTTTCTTTAAACAACTTGGCATTTTCATAGGCTTGGGTTCTCCATTCATCGAATGAGCTAATATCAAATAACCTCTTCTCACCGGCAAGTTTAAAATCATAATTGAGCTCTTTAATAGCCCAATATGCCTTGTGTTCTAGTTCGAGAGGTAAGTGACATGCTTTTCCATAAACCATTTTATACAGAGACATACCCATAGGATTTTTATATGCAGTTCTATAGGCCCATAATGCATCATCAAGTTTCTTGGATCAATTCTTTCTAGACCTATTGACAGTATTTTGCAAAATTAATTTGAGCTCTCTATTACTCAATTCTACTTGACCACTAGACTGGGGGTGATAAGGGGATGCAATTCTATGATTAACATCATATTTAGCAAGCATTTTACGGAAAGCACCATGAATAAAATGTGAACCACCATCAGTTATTAAATATCTAGGGACTCCAAATCTTGGAAAAGTAACTTCTTTAAGCATTTTAATAGAAGTGTTATGATCAGCACTACTAGTTGGAATAGCTTCTACCCACTTAGTAACGTAATTAACAACAACTAAAATATGTGTATAACCATTAGAGGAAGGAAACGGTCCCATATAGTCAAAGCCCCAACATCAAATGGTTCAATAACGAGTGAATAGTTCATAGGCATTTCTTGACGTCTACTAATATTACCAATTCTTTGACATTCATCACAAGATAAGACAAACTTACGGGCATCCTTGAAGAGAGCAGGCCAATAAAAACCGGATTGCAATACCTTGTGTGCAGTTCTGTCTCTAGAATGGTGTCCTCCATAAGCCAACGTCTAATAACACCATCTACTCCTTCTTTATAAAGATGTGGGTCATCCCAAAAGTAATGCCTCAAATCATAGAAGAACTTTTTCTTTTGCTGGTATGTGAAACTATGGTATGAATTTGGCAATGATGTAATTAGCATAATCAGCATACCATGGAGCAGTATGAGAAGCATTTATGACATTTAATTGCTCATCAGGAAAGCTATCATCAATAGGTAGTGGGTCATCAAGCACATTTTCTAACCTAGACAAGTTGTCTGCAACGGGGTTCTCAACTCCCTTTCTATCAACAATATGTAAGTCAAATTCATGTAGCAAGAGAATCCATCTAATAAGTCTAGGTTTAGCATCTTTCTTTTCCATAAGATATTTAATAGCAGCATGATCAGTGTGAATAGTTACTTTAGAATCAACAATATAAGGTCTGAACTTATCACAAGCAAATACAACTGCTAAGAATTCCTTTTCAGTAGTAGCATAATTTCTTTGAGCATTGTCTAGGGTTTTACTAGCATATTGAATAACGTTTAATTTCTTATCAACTCTTTGCCCTAGAACAACACCTACAGCATAATCACTAGCATCACACATAATCTCAAAGGGTAAATTCCAATCAGGTGGCTGAACAATAGGTGCAGAGATCAATGCTTTCTTAAGTATTTCAAATGCTTCTACACAATCATCATCAAAGACAAATGGTATATCTTTTTGTAATAAATTAGTCAGAGGCCGAGAAATTTTTGAGAAGTCCTTAATGAACCTCCTATAAAATCCGGCGTGACCAAGGAAACTTCTTATACCTTTGATGTCCTTGGGGCATGGCATCTTTTCAATAGCATCAACCTTGGCTTTATCAACTTCAATACCTCTTTCAGAAACTTTATGCCCCAAGACAATACCTTCATTAACCATAAAGTGGCACTTTTCCCAATTAAAGACAAGATTAGTTTCTTCACATCTCTGCAAAACTCGATCAAGGTTGCTCAAGCAATCATCAAAAGAAGATCCATAGACAGAGAAATCATCCATGAAAACCTCGCAAATCTTTTCACAAAAGTCAGAGAATATAGCCATCATGCATCTCTGAAAGGTAGCAGGTGCATTATATAAACCAAAAGGCATACGTCTATAAGCAAAAGTACCAAAAGGGCAAGTAAAAGTAGTCTTTGATTGATCCTTGGCTGATACAGGTATTTGAGAAAAACCAGAATAACCATCTAGAAAGCAAAAATGTGTATGTTTGGATAATCTTTCTAGCATTTGATCGATAAAAGGTAAGGGGTAATGATCCTTTTTAGTGGCCTTGTTTAATTTGTGGAAATCAATTACCATCCTATAACTTGTAATAATTCTTTGAGGAATCAATTCATCTTTATCATTAGGAACGACAGTAATACCTCCCTTCTTAGGGACACAATGGACAGGACTTACCCACTGACTATCAGCAACGGGATAGATTATACCTGCCTCAAGGAGCTTTAGTATTTCCTTTCTTACCACATCTTTCATTTTAGGATTCAGCCATCGTTGATGATCACGAACTGGTTTAGCATCTTCTTCCAAATTTATTTTATGTTGACATAGAGTGGGACTAATGCCCTTAAGATCATCAAGAGTATACCCAATAGCAGCAAGGTGCTTCTTCAGAGTTCTCAATAATCTCTCTTCCTCATGCTCTGAAAGGTTAGCACTAATAATAACAGGATATACCTTTTTCTCATCAAGATAAGCATATTTAAGAATATCAGGCAATGGTTTAAGCTCAAACACGGGATCACCCTTGGGTGGAGGAGGATCCCCTAGGATTTCAACAGGCAAATTGTGCTTCAGAATAGGTTCCTGTTTAAAGAATACTTCATCTATTTCCCTTCTTTCATTCATAAACATATCATTTTCATGGTCTAGCAAATATTGTTCTAAAGGATCACTAGGAGGTACGGCAATAGAAGCAAGACCAATAATTTCATCCTTACTAGGTAATTCTTCTTCACGGTGTTGTCTACTAAATTTAGAGAAATTAAATTCATGAGACATATCATCTAACCCGATAGTAACAACATCCTTTTTGCAATCTATCTTAGCATTAATAGTGTTTAAGAAGGGTCTACCAAATATAATGGGACAAAAGCTATCTTGTGGGGAACCAAGAACAAGAAAATCAGCAGGATATTTAGTTTTCCCACACAAGACTTCAACATCTCTAATGATTCCCATTGGTGAATAGTACCTCTATTGGCAAGTTTAATTGTGACATCAATATCTTCTATCTCAACAGGTGCAATATCATGCATAATTTCTTTGTATAATTCGTAAGGTATTGCACTAGCACTAGCACCCATATCACATAAGCCATGATAACAATGATCTCCTATTTTAACAGAAATAACAGGCATGCCTACCACAGGTCTGTTTTTATCTTTAGCACAAGGTTTAGCAATTCTAGCAGTCTCATCAAGGAACTGAATAACATGCCCATCAATATTATCAGACAAGAGATCTTTAACAATAGCAATATCAGGTTCAACTTTAATTTGCTCAGAAGGTGTATAAGTTTTAATATTGCTTTTACGAACCACAGTTGAAGCTTTAGCATGATCCTTTATCCTAACAGGAAAAGGTGGTTTCTCAACATAAGAAGTAGAAATAATAGGATCATTATAAGTGATAGTCTTTTCTTCAACTTTAATAGGTGCAGCTACTTTTACTTCTATGGGAGGATGATATTTAAACCACTTCTCCTTGGGGAGATCAACATAAGTAGCAAAAGATTCACAGAAAGAAGCTATTATTTCAGAGTCAAGTCCATATTTAGTGCTAAATTTACGGAAAACATCGGTATCCATAAAAGATTTAACACAATCAAACTTAGGTGTCATACCTGACTCCTTACCATCGTCGAGGTCCCAATCTTCAGAGTTGCGTTTAATTATTTCCAATAAATTCCATTTGAATTCAATAGTCTTCGTCATAAAAGAGCCAGCACAAGAAGTATCGAGCATGGTGTGATTGTTATCAGAAAGTCGAGCATATAAATTTTGAATAATCATCTCTCTTGAGAGCTAATGATTGGGGCATGAATATAAAATTGATTTAAGCCTCCCCCAAGCTTGAGCGATGCTTTCTCCTTCGCGAGTACAAAAATTATATATATAATTGCGATCACGATGAACAAGATGCATAGGATAAAACTTCTTATGAAATTCCAATTTCAATTGTTTGTAGTTCCATGACCCCGTATCATCACATAACCTATACCATGTCAATGCATCTTCCTTCAAAGATAAAGGGAAGACCTTCTTATTAACAACATCTCCGGGTACACCTGCAAGCTTTAATAATCCACAAACTTCATCCACATATATTAGGTGCTCATCAGGATGCGTTGTTCCGTCTCCTGCAAAAGGATTAGCTAGCAGTTTTTCTATCATGCCCGAAGGAATTTCAAAGCAGACATTTTCATTTTCAATAGGTTCAGTGGGTTGAGGAGCAACTCTTTGCTCTACTGGTCGGGGTGAAGATACCCCGAACAAGCCCCTCAGAGGATTACTTTCCATAGTAACAAGTGACAGTAAATTTCAGCACACTATATAAATTTTCCTTACCAAATTCCACCTACCAAAAGCGCTTCACTTCCCGGCAACGGCGCCAGAAAAGAGTCTTGATGACCCACAAGTATAGGGGATCTATTGTAGTCCTTTTGATAAGTAAGAGTGTCGAACCCAACGAGGAGCAGAAGCAAATGATAAGCGGTTTCCATCAAGGTATTCTCTGCAAGTACTGAAATAAGTGGTAACATATAGTTTTGTGATAGGATAATTTGTAACGAGCAACAAGTAACAAAAGTAAATAAAGTGCAGCAAGGTGGCCCAATCCTTTTTGTAGCAAAGGACAAGCCTGGACAAACTCTTATATAGAGAAAAACGCTCCCGAGGACACATGTGAATATCGTCAAGCTAGTTTTCATCACGTTCATATGATTCGCGTTCGGTACTTTGATAATTTGGTATGTGGGTGGAGGTACTGTCCTTACTTGGACAAGCATCCCACTTATGATTAACCTCTATTGCAAGCATACGCAACTACAACAAAAGTATTAAGGTAAAACCTAACCATAGCATGAAACATATGGATCCAAATCAGCCCCTTACGAAGCAACGCATAAACTAGGGTTTAAGCTTCTGTCACTCTAGCAACCCTTCATCTACTTATTACTTCCCAATGCCTTCCTCTAGGCCCAAATAATGGTGAAGTGTTATGTAGTCGACGTTCACATAACACCACTAGAGGAGAGACAACATACATCTCATCAAAATATCGAACGAGTACCAAATTCACATGACTACTAATAGCAAGACTTCTCTCGTGTCCTCAGGAACAAACGTAATTACACACAAAGAATATTCATGTTCATAATCAGAGGGGTATTAATATGCATATAGGATCTGAACATATGATCTTCCACCAAATAAACCAACTAGCATCAACTACAAGGAGTAATTAACACTACTAGCAACCTACTAGTACCAATCTCGGACTTGGAGACAAGAATTGGATACAAGAGATGAACTAGGGTTTTGAGAGGAGATGGTGCTGGTGAAGATGTTGATGGAGATTGCCCTCTCCCGATGATAGGAGCGTTGGTGATGATGATGGCGATGATTTCCCCCTCCTGGAGGGAAGTTTCCCCAGCAGAACAGCTCCGCCAGAGCCCTAGATTGGTTCCGCCAAGGTTCCGCCTCGTGGCGGCGGAGTTTCGTCCGAGGAGATGGCTTATGATTTTTTCCTCATCGAAAGACTCCATATAGCAGAAGATGGCCATCGGAGGGCCACCAGGGGGCCCACGAGGTAGGGGGCGCGCCCAGGGGGTAGGGCGCGTCCTCCACCCTCGTGAGCAGGGTGTGGCCCCCCTGGTGAACTTCTTGCACTCAGTATTTTTTATATATTCTGAAAACGTCTTTCGTGAAGTTTCAGGGCTTTTGGAGCTGTGCAGAATAGGTCTCTAATATTTGCTCCTTTTCCAGCCCAGAAACCCAGCTGCTTGCATTCTCCCTCTTTATGTAAACCTTGTAAAATAAGAGAGAATAGGCATAAGTATTGTGACATAATGTGTAATAACAGCCCATAATGAATAAATATCGATATAAAAGCATGATGCAAAATGGACGTATCAACATGGTGAACCTATTTGGAAGGAGTTCTTCGAGGAGACAATCTTCGGGGGCATCCTCTAGTGACAGTTCTGCTCGTCGGTCTTACGTTGAACCAAGTGAAAGTTCCACGCGAGATGTTGCCACCAAAACTTGCTTATGGCCTTGTGATGAGTATATGATGCAGGTGGGCATCAAAGAGAAATTTGAGCAATATGTTCATAATGCCGGTCTTGGTCCCTACCTCTCAGCTAAGTGTGAACAGCGCCATCTTCTCACTGAATCATTTGTCAAAGAATTTAAATATTTCCTCGTGAGTCTAGGGTGTCGTTTATGCTTTATGATAACCCATATACCATTTCACTTGAGAACTTTGCTTACCATTGCAAACTTCCATTTTGGGGATTTGCTTGATGAGCTAGCAAAGGCTGAGTATGAGTCTTTCTTGACTAGCCTTTGTTACGGTGAAAATAGGGGAGTGAGACAAGGAAGAATAAAGAGCATTCACTTTCCCGCAATTCAGTACCATGCATTATTTAACGGGAAATTCATAGTAGGCAAGCAAGACTATAACATACTTTGTGCTCCAGACTTGAGCCTCATTCACACCGCTCTCACTGGTGAAAGGGATTATAACCTTGGAGCGATTGTTGCATGTAGACTTCAGCATAATGCCAAAAGTGGTGGGTTCTATGGTGGAATATATGCCACATGTTTAGCACGAGGGCTGAGTGTTCCACCTTTGCCTTTTGATCCTATCCTTCCCACTCGGTATTTAGATTTTGATGCTCTAAAAGAGCATAAGATTCTCTCGGGAAGGGATGATAACTTCACTTACAATTTGTTGTTTAACCAATCACATGTTGTGGACACATATTTGCATGCGCCTGCTCTCTTTGATTATCACAACAAGGAAAGATATTTTGTTCTTGAGAGCGAGGCCCGAGCTAACAATGCAGCAGTGTTGGCGGCACGGCGTGCTGAGGCCTCCGCACCGAGAGCCTCTGTGAGCTACCACGCCGACTACTACCCTCCAGGCTACTGATCGATTACCAACTTAGGCCAAAAGCCTAAGCTTGGGGGAGTACGGGTTTTCTCACCGACATTATATTCATGCTCACATATCATTCTATTTGTCGATGTTCACACTTTTTCATTGTATTATCCATGCTTAGATTTATTTTTCTTGCTTTCTTCTTGTGTGTTTGAAAAACTTTAGAAACCAAAAAATAGTTGTAGTAATTTACTTTCTATGCATGCTTAGTAGTAGTACTAAAAGAAAATCCAAAAAGATTTCCTTGTTCTTCTTTTGCTTGTTGGGAGCTTTCCCGTGTAAATAGTTTTTCTTGTTTTTGCTTTTTATTTGCTTGTTGAAGAAAACCAAAAACTCCAAAAATATTTTAGTGTGTTTCTCTGAATTTCTTTTTATTTGAGTTGTACCAAGGAGAAGACCACGATGAAAATGTTGAGTGGCTCTCATATGAATAACTGTTGAACTAATAAGAGCCCATTTTACCTTGTCTTCTCCTGTTGAATAAAATGTTTTGCAGATTCCAGCTTAGTCCATGGCACTCTTGCACTATTATTATTTTCATATCATTCGATCGTGCAACTGAAAGGCAATAATGACGATATCCGATGAGCTGGCCGTGGCAAGGAGAAACTGGTATGAACTCGACTTGTTATGTCTGTGTAAATATGTTTAACCTAGTATCCAGGCTTCAACCCATTATGATTAAACATGTTTGCAATGACAATTAGAGATTATAGTTTCTCATGCCATGCATAAGTAGCTGGGAGTGGATAATGATTTATCTTGGATATCAACATAGCGTTAAAATGATTGTGATGTAGTATGATGATATGGTATCCTCCTCTGAATGTTCAAGTGGCTTGACTTGGTACATGTTCATGCATGTAGTTGAATCAAAACCAACATAGCCTCTATGATATTTATGTTCATGGTGTTCATATCCTGGTCATGATCGTTGTTGCTCTCTAGCTGGCCCCTTCCCAATCTTAAATTGCTAGCCTTCACCTGTACTAAGTGGGAATTCTGCTTGTACATCAAAAACCTTGAACCCAAAGTTATTCCAGATGAGTCCACCATACCTACCTATATACGGTATTACGCTGCCGTCCTAAGTATTTTTTGCATGTGCCACCTCTAAAGACTTCTAAAAAGTTATCCGTTTTGTGTGCTTGGATCGTTCATGGAAGATAGGAGGTGGTCGATATCTTCCGTGCTAAGCATGTTATCCTCAGGTCGAGTGTTTATTCACTCGCCATCGCATGAGGAAATGGGCGGTAATATGGATGCCCAGTCCCAAACTGCAAACATAAAAAAAGAGTTCATCTCTTGAATAATCAAACAAAAACTCCCAATGGAGTCAAAACCTTTACTTTCCGCTTGGGAACCGCACTAGCGTGCTTAGCATGGGAGATGTTGATAACTGATGGTCGTGAAGTGAATGAGAAGGGTGCATGTCTCGAAATTTCATTTATCTCTGTTTTAAAATTTAAGCTCTGGCACCTCTGCAAATCACTGCTTCCCTCTACAAAGGGAATATCTATTTACTTTTGTGTTGTGTCATCACCTTCTATAAACAAGCGCTGGAAACTAAGTAGAGCACAACGATCATGATTTATGCATTGTGTATAGCTAATGTTGGGTGCATCATGACTGGATCTTTTCTACCATGAATTACAATGTTTAGTCGCTGCTTGAACTTCGGGGAGGTGCTCTGCATTTATGTTTTGTGGTCTCAGAAAGGGATAGCGAGATACCATTATTGTCATATTATATCATGGTTGTTTTGACAATGTGTTGCTGTTTGAGATATCTTATTATTGCTCGCTAGCTGATTATGTCATTGATAGAGTTATTGTTGACATGATTAGTTATAATGTTGGCTGAAAACTTGGGTGTTGTTTAAGCTTATTTATGCAAACAAGAGCAAAAGAGTTCGTAAAAGTTTTTCCTTCTCACTTTCAGTTTATCAACTGAATTGCTTGAGGGCAAGTAAAGGTTTAAGCTTCGGGGAGTTGATACGTCTCCAACGTATCTACTTTTTCTCACACTTTTCCTCTTGTTTTGGACTCTAATTTGCATGATTTGAATGAAACTAACCTGGACTGACATTGTTTTCAACAAAACTACCATGGTGTTGTTTTTGTGCAGAAATAAAAGTTCTCGGAATGGAACGAAACTTTTTGAGGATTTTCTATATCAATAATAAGAATTACTGGAGGCAAGACCAACCAGAGAGGGGACCCTGGGTGGGCACAACCCACTAGAGTGCGCCCCCCTCTCCTGGCGCGCCCAGGTGGGTTGTACCCACTGGTGGCCCTGCTGATGACCCCCCTGATACTATAAAATAACATTATTCCAGAAAAAAATCAGGAAGAAAGAATTATCACGATCCACGAGACGGAGCCACCGCCAAGCCCTGTTCTTCCTCGGGAGGGCATATCTGGAGTCCGTCTGGGGCTCCGGAGAGGGGGATCTTCGTTCTTCATCATCACCAACCCTTCTCTATCGCCAATTCCATGATGCTCCCCACCGGAAGTGAGTAATTCCTTCGTAGGCTCGCTAGTCAGTGAGGAGTTGGATGAGATTCATCATGTAATCGAGTTAGTTTTGTTAGGGCCTAATCCCTAGTATCCATTATGTTCTTAGATTGATGTTGCTATGACTTTGCCATGCTCAATGCTTGTCACTTTGGGCCCAGGTGCCATGATTTCAAATCTGAACCATTTATGAATTCATCATTATATCCATGTTTTAGATCCGATCTTGCAAGTTATAGTCACCTACTACGGTTATGATCCGGCAACCCCGGAGTGACAACAACCGGGCCCACTCCCGATGATGACCATAGTTTGAGGAGTTCATGTATTCACTACGTGTTAATGCTTTGTTCCAGTTCTCTATTAAAAGGAGGCCTTAATATCGCTTAGTTTCCAATATGGACCCCGCTGCCATGGGAGGGTAGGACAAAAGATGTCATGCAAGTTTTTTAACAAAGCACGTATGACTATTTACGAAATACATGCCTACATTATATCGATGAACTGGAGCTAGTGCCGTATCGCCCTAGGTTATAACTGTCACATGATGAATATCATCCAACAAGTCATCGATCCAATGCCTACGAATTTATCCTTATTGATCTTGCTGCATTACTATTTCTATCATTACTATTATCACTGCTATTGTTACTGTTGTTGCTGTCACTACTATCAAAACTATCAAACTACTTTGCTATTGATCACTTTGCTGCAGATAATTAATCTCGAGGTGTGGTTGAATTCACAACTCAACTGCTAATACCTTCAAATATTCTTTGGCTCCCCTTGTGTCAAATCTATAAATTTGGGTTGAATACTCTACCCTCGAAAACTGTTGCGGTCCCCTATACTTGTGGGTTATCACACGCCAAGGTGGGGCGCCCCCCTAGCCCAAACGGAATTGGACTAGGGCTAGGGGGCCCATCCCCCTTTCCTTCTCTTCGTCCTCTCCTTCCTTCTTCTCCTGCTTGGACTAGGAAAGGGGGATACCTACTCCTACTAGTAGTAGGAATCCCCCCCCTTGGGCGTGCCCCTTGAGGCCGGACCTCCTCCTCCCCTCCTTTATATACGGGGGAGGGGGGCACCCCATAGACACACAAGTTGATCTTTAGCCGTGTGTGGTGTCCCCCTCCATAGTTTTACACCTCAGTCATATTGTCGTAGTGCTTGGGCGAAGCCCTGCATCGGTAACTTCATCATCACCGTCAACAAGCCGTCGTGTTGATGGAACTCACCCTCGGCCTCAGCTGGTTCAAGAGTATGAGGGACGTCACCGAGCTGAACGTGTGCAGATTGCGGAGGTGACGTGCGTTCGGTACTTGATCGGTTGGATCGCGAAGACGTTCGACTACATCAATTGCGTTACTTAATGCTTCTGCTTTTGGTCTACGAGGATACGTAGACACACTCTCCCCTCTCGTTGCTATGCATCTCCTAGATAGATCTTGCGTGATCGTAGGATTTTTTTTTTAAATACTGCATTCCCCAACAGTGGCATCCGAGTCATGTCTATGCGTAGATGTTTTATGCACGAGTAGAACACAAAGAGTTGTGGGCGATAATAGTCATACTGCTTACCAACATGTCATACTTTGATTCGGTGATATTGTTGGATGAAGCGGTCCAGAGTGACATTACATGACCGCGTTCATGACACTGGTTCTACCGCCGTGCTTCACACACAGGTGGCTAGTGGGTGTCTGTTTCTCCAGCTTTAGTTGAATCGAGTGTGACTACGCCCGGTTCTTGTTGATGGTTAAAACAGCACACTTGACGAAAAATCGTTGTGGTTTTTTATGCGTAGGTAAGAATGGTTCTTGCTAAGCCCGTAGCAGCCACATAAAACTTGCAACAACAAAGTAGAGGATGTGTAACTTGTTTTTGTAGGGCATGTTGTGATGTGATATGGTCAAGACGTGATTATATATATTGTTGTATGAAATGATCATGTTTTGTAACAAAGTTATCGGCAACTGGCAGGAGCCATATGGTTGTCGCTTTATTGTATGAAATGCAATCGCCATGTAATTGCTTTACTTTATCACTAAGCGGTAGCGATAGTCATGGAAGCAATAGTTGGTGAGACGACAATGATGCTATGATGGAGATCAAGGTGTCAAGCCGGTGACGATAGTGATCATGATGGTGCTTTGAAGATGGAGATCAAAGGCACAAGATGATGATGGCCATATCATATCATATCCTTTATGCATCTCATTTTGCTTAGTACGGCGGTGGCATTATAAGATGATCCCTCACTAAATTTCAAGGTACAAGTGTTCTCCCTGAGTATGCACCGTTGCTACAGTTCGTCATGGCGAGACACCACGTGATGATCGGGTGTGATAAGCTCTACGTTCACATACAACGGGTGCAAGCCAGTTTTGCACGTGCAGAATACTCGGGTTAAACTTGATGAGCCTAGCATATGCAGATATGGCCTCGGAACACTGAGACCGAAAGGTCGAACGTGAATCATATAGTAGATATGATCAACATAGTGATGTTCACCATTGAAAACTACTACATCTCACGTGATGATCGGACATGGTTTAGTTGATATGGATCACGTGATCATTTAGATGACTAGAGGGATGTCTATCTAAGTGGGAGTTCTTAAGTAATAGGATTAATTGAACTTTAATTTATCATGAACTTAGTCCTAATAGTTTTTGCATATCTATGTTGTGGATCAATAGCTCGCGTATAGCTCTCCTGTTTTATTTTGATATGTTCCTAGAGAAAATAAGTTGAAAGATGATAGTAGCAATGATGCGGACTGGGTCCGTAATCTGAGGATTACCCTCATTGTTGCACAGAAGAATTATGTCCTTGATGCACCGCTAAGTGACAGACCTATTGCAGGAGTAGATGCACACATTGTGAATGTTTGGCAAAGCTTGGTATGATGACTACTTGATAGTTTAGTGCGCCATGATCTACGGCTTAAGACCGGGACTTCAAAAACATTTTGAACGCCAAGGAGCATATAAGATGTTCCAAGAGTTGAAATTGGTATTTCAGACTCATGCCCGAGTCGAGAGGTATGAGACCTCTAACAAGTATTTTGCCTACAAGATGGAGGAGAATAGCTCAACCGGTGAGCATGTGCTCAGAATGTCTAAGTACTACAATCTCTTGAATCAAGTGGGAGTTAATCTTCCAGATAAGATAGTGATTGACAGAGTTCTCTAGTCATTATCACCAAGTTACTGGTACTTTGTGATGAACTATAATATGCAAGGGATGACGAAAACGATTCCCCGAGCTCTTCGCGATGCTAAAATCGGCGAAGGTAGAAATCAAGAAAAGCATCAAGTGTTGATGGTTAACAAGACCACTAGTTTCAAGAAAAGGGGCAAGGGAAAGAAAGGGAACTTCAAGAAGAATAGCAAGCAAGTTGCTGCTCCCGTGAAGAAGCCCAAAGCTAGACCCAAGCCTGGAACTAAGTGCTTCTACTGCAAAGGAAATTGTCACTGGAAGTGGAACTACCCTAGATACTTGGCGGATAAAGAGGATGGCAAAAGTGAACAAATGTATATTTGATATACATGTTATTGATGTGTACTTTACTGGTGTTTATAGCAACCCATCGGTATTAGATACTGGTTCAGTTGCTAAGAGTAGTAACTCGAAAACAGGAGTTGCAAGATAAACAGAGACTAGTTAAGGATGAGGTGACGATGTGTATTGGAAATGATTCCAAGGTCGATAAGATCACCATCGCACACTCCTTTTACCTTCGGGATTAATGTTGAACCTAAAATAAATGTTATTTGGTGTTTGCGTTGAGCATGAATATGATTGGATCATGTTTATTGCAATACAGTTATTCATTTAAGTCAAAGAATGATTGTTGTTCTGCTTACATGAATAAAACCTTCTATGGTCATACACTTAATATAAATGGTTTATTGAATCTCGATCATAGTGATACACATATTCATAATATTGATGCCAAAAGATGCAAAGTTGATAATGATAGTGCAAGATACTTGTGGCACTGCCGTTTAGGTCATGTCGGTGTAAAGCGCATGAAGAAACTCCATACAGATGGACTTTTGGAATCACTTGATTATGAATCTTTTGATGCTTGCGAACCATGCCTCATTGGCAAGATGACTAAGACTCCGTTCTCCGGAACAATGGAGCGAGCCACTGACTTATTGGAAATAATACATATCGATGTATGCAGTCCAATGAGTGTTGAGGCTCGCGGCGGGTATCGTTATTTTCTAAACCTTTACAGATGATTTGAGCATATATGGGTATATCTACTTAATGAAACACAAGTCTGAAACATTTGAAAAGTTTCAAAGAATTTTGGAATGAAGTGGAGAATCATCGTAACAAGAAAATAAAGTTTCTACGATCTAATCGCGGAGGCGAATATTTGAGTTACGAATTTGGCCTTCATATAAAACAATGTGAAATAGTTTCAAAACTCACTCCACCTAGAACACCACAGTGTAGTGGTGTGTCCGAACGTCATAACCGTACTTTCTTGGATATGGTGCGATCTATGATGTCTCTTACCGATTTACCACTATTGTTTTGGCGTTATGCATTAGAGACAACTGCATTCACGTTAAATAGGCCACCATCTAAATCCATTGAGACGACACCATATGAATTGTGGTTTAGCAAGAAACCTAAGCTAACGTTTCTTAAAGTTTTGGCATGCGATGCTTATGTGAAAGAGCTTCAACCTGATAAGCTTGAACCCAAATCAGAGAAATGTGTCTTCATAGGATACCCAAAAGAGGCTGTTGGGTACACCTTCTATCATAGATCCGAAGGCAAGATATTCGTTGCTAAGAATGGATCCTTTCTAGAGAAGGAGTTTCTCTTGAAAGAAGTGAGTGAGAGGAAAGTAGAACTTGGTGAGGTAATTGTACCTTCTCCCGAATTGGAAAGTAGTTCATCACATAAATCAGTTCTAGTGATTCCTACACCAAACAGTGAGGAAGTTAATGATGATGATCATGAAACTTTAGATCAAGTTACTACCGAACCTCGTAGGCCAACCAGAGTATGGTCCGCACCAGAGTGGTACGGTAATCATGTTCTGGAAGTCATGTTACTAGACCATGACGAACCTGCGAACTATGAGGAAGCGATGATGAGCCCAGATTCCGCGAAATGGTTTGAGGCCATGAAATCTGAGATGGGCTCCATGTATGAGAACAAAGTATGGACTTTGATTGACTTGCTCGATGATCGGCGAGCCATTGAGAATAAATGGATCTTCAAGAGGAAGACGGACGCTGGTAGTAGTGTTACTATCTACAAAGCTCGACTTGTTGCAAAAGGTTTTCGACAAGTTCAAGGAGTTGACTACGATGAGACTTTCTCACTCATAGTGATGCTTAAGTCTGTCCAAATCATGTTAGCAATTGCCGCATTTTATGATTATGAAATTTGGCAAATGGATGTCAAAACTGCATTCCTTAATGGATTTCTTAAAAAAGAGTTGTATATGATGCAACCAGAAGGTTTTGTCGATCCTAAAGGCGCTAACAAAGTGTGCAAGCTCCAACGATCCATTTATGGACTGGTGCAAGCCTCTCGAAGTTGGAATATACGCTTTGATAGTGTGATCAAGGCATATGGTTTTATACAGACTTTTGGAGAAGTCTATATTTACAGGAAAGTGAGTGGGAGCACTACAGTCTTCTGATAAGTATATGTGAATGACATATTGTTGATCAGAAATGATGTAGAATTTTTCTAGAAAGCATAAAGGAGTATTTGAAAGGACTTTTTCAAAACAAAGACCTCAGTGAAGCTGCTTACATATTGAGCATCAAGATCTATAGATATAGATCAAGACGCTTGATAAGTTTTTTTTAATGAGTACATACCTTGACAAGTTTTTGAAGTAGTTCAAAATGGAATAGTCAAAGAAGGAGTTCTTGCCTGTGTTGCAAGGTGTGAAGTTGAGTAAAGACTCAAAACCTGACCACGGCAGAAAATAGAAAGAGAATGAAAAGTCATTCCCTATGCCTCAGTCATAGGTTCTATAGAGTATGATATGTTGTGCACCAGCCATATTGTGTACCTCACCATGAGTTTGGCAAGAGGGTACAATAGTGATCCAGGAGTGAATCACTGGACATCGGTCGAAATTATCCTTAGTGGAATAAGGACATGTTTCTCGGTTATGGAGGTGACAAAAAATTCATGGTAAAGGGTTACGTCGATGCAAGCTTTGACACTAATTCGGATGACTCTAAGTCTCAATCTGGATACATATTGAAAGTGGGAGAAATTAGCTAGAGTAGCTCCGTGCATAGCATTGTAGACATAGAAAATTTGCAAAATGCACACGGCTCTGAATGTGGCAGACCCGTTGACTAAACTTCTCTCACAAGCAAAACATGATCACACATTATTACTCTTTGGGTGTTAATCACATAGCAATGTGAACTAGATTATTGACTCTAGTAAACCCTTTGGGTGTTAGTCAAATGGAGATGTGAACTAATCACATAAAGATGTGAACTATTGGTGTTAAATCACATGACGATGTGAACTAGATTATTGACTCTAGTGCAAGTGGGAGACTGAAGGAAATATGCCCTAGAGGCAATAATAAAGTTGTTATTTATATTTCCTTATATCATGATAAATGTTTATTATTCATGCTAGAATTGTATTAACCAGAAACTTAGTACATGTGTGAATACATAGACAAAACAGAGTGTCCCTAGTATGCCTCTACTTGACTAGCTCGTTAATCAAAGATGGTTAAGTTTCCTGACCATAGACATGTGTTGTCTTTGATGAACGGGATCACATCATTAGAGAATGATGTGATGGACTAGACCCATCCGTTAGCTTAGCACTATGATCGTTTAGTTTATTTCTATTGCTTTCTTCACGGCTTATACATGTTCCTATGACTATGAGATTATGCAACTCCCGAATACCGGAGGAACACCTTGTGTGCTATCAAACGTCACAATGTAACCGGGTGATTATAAAGATGCTCTACAGGTGTCTCTGATGGTGTTTGTTGAGTTGGCATAGATCGAGATTAGGATTTTTCACTCCGTGTATCGGAGAGGTATCTTTGGGCCCTCCCGGTAATGCACATCACTATGAGCCTTGCAAGCAATGTGTCTAATGAGTTAGTCACGGGATGATGCATTACGGAATGAGTAAAGAGACTTGCCCGTAACGAGATTGAACTAGGTATGATGATACCGACGATCGAATCTCAGGCAAGTAACATACCGATGACAAAGGGAACAACGTATGTTGTTATGCGGTTTGACCGATAAAGATCTTCGTAGAATATGTAGGAACCAATGTGAGCATCCAGGTTCCACTATTGGTTATTGACTGGAGATGAGTCTCGGTCATGTCTACATAGTTCTCGAACCCGTAGGGTCCGCACGCTTAACGTTCGATGATGATATGTATTATGAGTTATGTGATTTGATGTACCGAAGGTTGTTTGGAGTCCCGAATGTGATCACGGACATGATGAGGAGTCTTGAAATGGTTGAGACATAAAGATTCATATATTGGAAGGTTACATTCGGACACCGGAATGGTTCGGGTCGTTTCGGATAAGTTTCGGAGTACCGGGGGTTACCGGAACCCCCGCCCCCTCCCGGAAGTTATTGGGCCTCATGGGCCTAATGGTGGAAGAGGAGACAGACCAAGGTGGGCGCGTGCCCCCATAGCCCAAACTGAATTGGACTAGGGCTAGGGGGTCGGCCCCCCCTTTCCTTCTCTTCTTCCTCTCCTTCCTTCTTCTCCTACTTGGACTAGGAAAGGGGGAAACCTACTCCTACTAGGAGTAGGAATCCCCCCTTGGGTGCGCCTCTTGAGGCCGGCCCTCCTCCTCCTCCCCTCCTTTATATACGGGGGAGGGGGCACCCCATAGACACACAAGTTGATCTTTAGCCGTGTTGTGCCCCCCTCCACAGTTTTACACCTCGGTCATATTGTTGTAGTGCTTAGGCAAAGCCCTGCGTTGGCGACTTCATCATCACCGTCAACACGTCGTTGTGCTGACGGAACTCACCCTCGGCCTCAGCTGGATCAAGAGTACGAGGGACGTCACCGAGCTGAACGTGTGCAGATCGCGAAGGTGCCATGCGTTCGGTACTTGATCGGTTGGATCACGAAGACGTTCGACTACATCAACCCCATTACTTAACGCTTCCACTTTCAGTCTACGAGGGTATGTAGACACACTCTCCCCTCTCATTGTTATGCATCTCCTAGATAGATCTTGCCTGATTGCGGGATTTTTTTTAAATACTGCGTTCCCAACACTTCAAGCAGGTGCTTTTTGCTATTGGGGAGCTTAGAGGAGAGACGATCAGGAGACCATCTGGTCAAACTCCACCCAAGATTCGCAAAAGCCCAAGATGGTATCCATACTTTGAGGTGAGCATTGACAATATACACTTTTCATGGCTTGATATGCTTGTATTGTTCAAGTTGAGCACTAACACATGCTTGTGATGCCATTTTCAGGATTGCATTGGGGCAATAGATGGTACTTATGTCACTGTCAGAGTTTCTAGGTCACAGTCTGCAGCATATAGGGTGAGGAAGCACTACACAAGCCAGAATGTGCTTGCTGTTGTTGACTTTGATCTGAAGTTCACATATGTGCTGGCTGGCTCGGAGGGGTCAGCGCATGATGCTAACATTCTCAGTGACAACATATGAGTCAACCTGATGGGATCAACATCCCCGACGGCAAGTTCTACCTTGGAGTGGCTATGCATGTCGGCCGGGTATTCTTCCACCCTTCAGGAAAACCAGGTACCATCTCAACGAGTTCTCTGGTAGGAATTATCCTAGGACTGCACAGGACCTGTTTAATCTCAGACACTCCAGCCTTAGAGTAACTGTTGAGAGGGCATTTGGAGCTCTGAAGAATAGGTTTAAGATCATGGATCAGAAGCCATTCCACCCATACTCCACTCAGGTTAAGCTAGTTCTTGCTTGTTGCATTCTGCATAACTGGATCCTCTAGTGGGGCTTTGATGAACACGTGCCTGAGGAGGAAGAGGTCGAGCCTGACGATGTTGTTAGCTTCGGCCGTGGTGTGGAGGCATCTGACAATGATGCTGGGAAGAACAAAAGGTTGGGGTGGGCAGAGGCAATGTGGCTTAACAGAGGTCGGTGTAGGATTTGAAGAAGATGGAAGAAGAAGAAGAAGAAGCAACAACAATAGCAGAAGCAGAAGCAGAAGAAGAGGAAGAGGAAGAGGAAGATCTGGTAGCAGCAACACCGATGAACTATCCCCTATTTAGCCAATGGCTCTTAATAATTTGAACTGTCATTTGATAGTAGTTAGGATGAACTGTCATTTGTTTAAGTAGCTGGCTCTACATGTTCAGATTGTGTGTGGTAAGCTCACCACTAGTTAGAAGTGGTGACAACACCTTATGCAGGTTGCAACCAAACACCATGTCATATATGCGCCTAATGCAATGCAGGCAACCAAACGTCGGGTCAAAAAATGGTTGTCTCATGCAACTAGGGGCATGCAGATAACCAAACTATGTGCATGTGGTTTTTTTGGCCTGCATCCCCTCAAACCGGCTCACTAGAGCCAGGCTCGCCGGGCCAGGCTGAATTGGCAATGTAACCAAACATGCCCAAAGAATCGCTCGACCTGTGCGGGTCGGTGCTGAACAGCCCTAGCACAAAAGCAACTCGTTAGTTTTGTTGATGCGTGTTCGAAAGGCGAGTGGACTATGATGATGGTTACTTCTTCCCGTGCAAAGACTGGGCCAACCCTAAAAATTAGACGGCAAAACAGTAACTGGACTGCCTAGTCTCCGGAGAGTGCTCATTAGAGCAACTCCAACACGGTGACCCATTTCGTCCGCACGCGTCCATTCGGGCGGCGCGGACAAAAGTCAGCCGATGCGCCGACCCAAACGGACGTTGTCCCATTTTCGGCCCATTTTTTAGCCTCATTTGCGTCGGTGCGTACACAAAATGGACGCACGCCGCGCCCCCTAACCCCCCTGGCCTGCTAGTCGGTGGCACATTGGCCATCCTTTCCCCATTCCAACAGCAAACACTCGTCCGCCTCCTTTGTCGCTGACACCGACGCCCATTTTTCTGGTGCCTCTGCTAGCTGTCGGTGCCGTAACATACCCCCTACAACGCCGCCACCTCCCACGTCGCCGCCACCGCCGTCTTGCCACCGGGGATCTGAAAGCTTCCCGCCCACTCCCCGACACAGCCACGACCAAGAAGCCGCCTCGCCGCCCCGCCAGCTCCTTCGTCATGACACCGGCACACTCGTCGGCCGCCGCCAGGGCAGCTAGCTGGTCTGAGGGCGGCGCGACTCCCATGTCAGGGCTTGCACTATCATACTTGAGGTCGTGGCATCTCAAGATCTCTGGATCTGGCACTCTTTCTTTGGCATGGAGGGATCACACAATGATATCAATGTGCTTCAGCGCTCGCTGGTGTTTGCTAGGCTTGCCGAAGGCAACAACCCACCGGTGAATGTTACCATCAACGGCCACAACTACGACAAAGGATACTACCTGGGTGACGGTATCTATCCTCGGTGGGCCACTATTATGAAGATAATCTCCAACCCTGCCAGAGAGAAGATGAAAATATTTTTCCAGAAGCAAGGGAGTGCTAGGAAGGACGTCGAGCGTGCATTTGGTGTTTTGCAATCTCGATGGCGCATCGTCCGTTATCCTGCTAGGACTTGGAGCACGAAGAAACTGTGGGAGGTGATGACTGTTTGTGTCATCATGCACAATACGATCGTAGAAGATGAGTGCCCGGAACATTTGTACGATCAAGGGTTTCAGTTTCAGGGTGAGAATGTTGTGCGTGAGCATGGAGGAGCGGCAACTTTTGAACAGTTCAACCAATTTCATCATGACATGCGTGATTGGGAAATTTATATGCAACTGCAAAATGATTTGATTGAGCATATGTGGGCTCATGTTGGCAACCAATAGATGTATCTTTTTTATTCCACTTGCAAAACTATATGAGACTTTTATTTTTATTCGGCTTGTAAAACCAGGGCCGGCCCGGGGGGGGGGGGGGGGGGGCACGGGGGCGACCGCCCCAGGCCCCCATGGTCATGGGGCCCCTCCCATGCACGTAGTCCATGGGCCCTTGCCCAGCGAAGCAGGCCAGTATCGCAGCGAGGCAGTGCACAGCCGCAGACGCAGCATATTTTCCTTCATTTCCTAAGAAAAAGCTTAATTTCCTTGGATCTCGCACGCGGATTCCATATGCAGACGCACCTTTCCTGATTCTTCTCAAAGAAAAAAATGCAGCTTTCCTTCTTCTATCGTGCCTATTCCCCAACTAGTACGCCGTCATGTACAGATGTGTTCCATGTCTCTAGTCTCCATTCAAAATTGAGATCATATTCCATATTTCCAAGCCCCGATCCAATCTCGCTCTTCCTGTTTCTCTTGCCGGCAGCGATCACTGAATGGATGGGTTGATCAAGGCCGAGCCGATGCCTATTCTGGGCCATGATCGCTGTAAGCCAATGCACATATAGCCGAGCGCCTCCCACCTCCCGCGAGGGGCAGGCACCAGTCTCACTTTGCGTCATCGTCGAGCGCCTGTCGTCCGATCACCGGCGCTGATCCAACCCATTTTAGGTACATCATATTACCGTTTCCGACTTATATGGCTAACAGACTAATCTACTTTGGCATGGACGATGCATATCTAGCGTCATTGAATCTATAAAATATTATTTTTGGGTCTATCTAAGTATCTATTTGTACCATTCTATATTTGTGTATATTAATTAGAATTCAAATACAACACGCCGGCTGCTCTACATGACACTGCAAACTTCCTCTGTTTGAATTTATTAGCCCCCTAAAAAAATGAGCCTGAAATTGATTGGAAATTTTACTCACAAATATACGAGTTATATGCCAAAAATCTATCATTGGGTTAGTATTTGAAGAATGTTGCCAATGATCTATATTTTGTGATATATAACACATAGTTTATTAGTCAAATGTTAGGTCAAAATAGACTTAAAACCCGAGGAGGACTAATAAATTCGAACAAAGGAAATACCATATCAAGCACACTGTGCCGGAATTATGACAACTAGTCATGGGCCAACACTTGTGGATCTCACAAGAGGATCTCCCTCGCCAAAGGTCATAGTTCAAGTTGTAGGAATAACTATATAAGCGAAAGTGAGCTTGTTACAAATCTCATATCCATTATCATCGTTACAATTTCTATATAAAAGGGGCCCCGAGTTTTAGTTTCGCCCCGGGCCCCCAAAATCTCAAGACCGGCCCTGTGTAAAACTATGCTATTTATTTGGTTATGGATTATATGTTTGCTTGTGCAAAATTTGTCTGTGAAATAATGCAAAGTTCGTGCTATTTGTTAAAAAGGGCGGCCAACCGGCCACGCCGGCATATATGGGTCGAGAGTTGGGCGCACTGCCGACTCAAATCTCAAACAAGACGGACGCCGAGCGGACGGCCAACCCAAACGAAAAAAAAATACCGTCCATTTGGGTCGGCGCGTTGGAGTTGCTCTTACTTTCCTCTTTAATTCTCTTTTTTTAGGGTCCTTTATTTCTCTTTTGGTGACATGACATAGGAGTAAGGAGTAGATTTTTGCTTGGGATGTTAGGCGGCAAAGAGCAAACATGATCCGCGCCTTTGCTCCACGACCATTTCGTTCCATCTCCCCACATGGAGATCAGTGGCGCCAGCAGGAACGCACGCCTCCACGATCCGCCTCACTCGTAGCGAACCAATCACAGCACGCGAACTACCATCCCACGGATCACCACCTCCATACCAGATCCCAGCCGTCCAGGCGCCCCACATCCAACGCTCCACGCTCATCTTCTCTCCCGGAAAAGCAAAACTCACGCACCTGCTCGGCGCTCGCTCGCCTTCTATTGAACGCCGCCCCGTCCCCTTCTTCCTCCTCACCCCCATCCCTCCCAATCCCCCAAATCTCCTCAGCCTCCCTGCCGGCGCATCTCCGACTCCATGGCCCGCACCAAGCAGACGGCGAGGAAGTCCACCGGCGGCAAGGCGCCGAGGAAGCAGCTCGCCACCAAGGCCGCCCGCAAGTCCGCCCCGGCCACCGGCGGCGTCAAGAAGCCCCACCGCTTCCGCCCCGGCACCGTCGCGCTCCGCGAGATCCGCAAGTACCAGAAGAGCACGGAGCTGCTCATCCGCAAGCTCCCCTTCCAGCGCCTCGTCCGTGAGATCGCCCAGGACTTCAAGACCGACCTCCGCTTCCAGTCCTCCGCCGTCTCCGCCCTGCAGGAGGCCGCCGAGGCCTACCTGGTGGGCCTCTTCGAGGACACCAACCTCTGCGCCATCCACGCCAAGCGCGTCACCATCATGCCCAAGGACATCCAGCTCGCCCGCCGCATCCGTGGAGAGAGGGCCTAGGCTGCAGTCTGCAATCCATGCGTCGTCTGTTAGATCCCTGTTAGCCTGAGTTCGTCGGTGGAACTGTGTGTGTGCTAGCAGTAGGGTTTCAGACTGTGCCTGTGTTGTTCTTGTCATGGTGGATGTGGTATGCCTAATGTGATGGTACCGTCTTGTTGCCATTAGCAATGGAAATGAAAAATGTTTCTCATTCATCTGTGTTTGAATGCCTGTTCCCAACTTGCCAAATTTCTTGCCTGTTTTGCTCTGAATCTGAGCTTGAATTATCGTTCGACTGTCATCTGGGTAGCTGTCTCTGAACCCGAACGAACGAGCAGTTGAGATTGCTTGTCTGATAGTGTGCTCGTCTTCAGTTCCGTCCATCGACAGACAATGCCGGTATGTTTGATGCTCAGTGCACATATTCTGTTGAAACCATCCCTACTTTGCCTAGTTATGTTGCAATCACGCAAGTCTATCAAACATACTGGAGTGCTCAACATACTGATGCTACAAATTGCTTGGTGTCTTCAGATTTTACAGGTTCAGGAAATGCTGCAGGCTTCCACACCGTACCTGCAATATTATTGGTTGCATCACCCACAATTCCTAAATAACGCACCAGAACATCTAGGAAGCGATGACAACGATTGATCAAAATCTCATGCCATTCCCGGTTCTGTCTGTCGAAACAGCAGTTGTTTGCTTGATGTTCTGTTCCAGTGGACTGGCCATTGCTTGGACAGAGTATCCTGAACATTGGTTACATTCAGGAGTATAAAGAGAATATGTATCCTACCCCAAGCATGTGAAATGACCTGCCAGTTTTAGCTAGTGTGTTCTTCATTGCTTCGATTTTGTAGCTTATAAATGGCACTCCCTCCGTTTTGTAGCACTGTTTTAGTTCAAATTTGAACTAAAACCACGACGAGTAATTTGGAACGGAGGAAGTGGTACTGTGTCAAAATTCTTCAAAATAACTAGTATTCCGGTTGGTTTCCTCTGAACCTGAATGAACAGATGTAATACGCTCGTTCAGTTCACTTCTGTGTAGCACGCATAAACAGTGCTTTCCTGATGGTAAAATCGGTGCTGAAAGTGTCTCAACCCTGCCTCTGTGCTGTATAACCTCAAAATTACAAATGCAGTTATCTATATCTATACCAATATAAAAAGACTTAAATGGGCAGATCTAAACCATCTCGACCGTCAAATCATGTTATCTAGCGGTTCAAATCGTTCCAATGTTGAGCACCAAACACGTTTAACGGTCTAATTAATCACCACTGCCATTGGTTATAAACACGTTTTGACTTAACGCTATCCCTTGAAATCTGTTGTGTAATTAATATCCTACCATTTCCGTGAAAAAGTAATTGATGTCTTATCAAATATCAACGTGCAACAGATATATCTTACCTAATATAACGTGCAACTAATATCCTACCTAATATAAACGTGCATTGCACGTACATTATTACTAGTAATACAAGTTACAAGGATGTCTCCAACTAGTATATTTTTTCTTGATCAAGTGTTTATCATAAGGCGCAGTGCTAGTACTCCCTCCGTCCCAAAATAAGTAACTCAAAAATGACTCAACTTTGTCATTTTTGAGTCACTTATTTTGGGACGGAGGGAGTATTTCTTAGGAGAATTTTAGTGGTCGCCCATGAGGATGGGGTCATTTTGGCCACAGTGATACCAACACCAATTTCTATGTACCTATTCTCCAAGGTAAACGTTTGGCTGCGGCGCACTGGCCGAACGCTCGGCCGGTCGCGAGCGACCACGTACGTGCCACGCGGCCACAGGCCCGCACACACCTTTTATATCTCAACCACCCGTGTCTTATCCTTCCATCCCCTGCCCGCCTCTCTCCTCAGCATCTCTCGCACATATCCATCCCCACTCGCCTCTCTCCTCAGCATCTCTCGCACATATCCATCCCCACTCGCCTCTCTCCATGAGCATAGCTCCGGCCAATGCCACGGTTTCTCCGGCGAGGCCCCCACCGGCGAGGCATCCCCTGCTCCTTTCTTCACCTATCTTCACCTCTGCTCGTCGGCCCTTCCCTTCCTGCTCCCCGACGCCCCCGTGTGATGGACCACGGGTCGGCGCTGGGCGAAGGAAGAAGCACACCGGGGATCTGCACCTGGTGGACGGGAACAGCTGCAACCAGCCTGGCCGGGAGTTGCACCCGGTCTCGCCGGAGCTGCAACCGGTGGACAGAGGAGCTGCTACGAGTGGGTGACCACGACCACGGGCAGGCAATGGGGTGGATGACCGTGCCCCGACAAGTGCTACAACCACGGCGACCAGATGTTCGAACCAACGCCTAATTGTGCTACTACAGGCGTTTTGATTTGATGGAACCATCATCGTCCAATTTTCAGTTTTTTGCTACCACCGTAATAGGTATTTGCTGGAACAATCAACATTTTTTGCTACCATCATTTTTTTGGTTTTGTTGGAATCATGCCCAATTTTACTCTTTTTGCTACCACCATAATATATTTTTGCTGGAACCATCAACATTTTTTGCTACCATCGTTTTTTGGTTTTGTTGGAATCATGCCCAATTTTACTCTTTTTGCTACCACCATAATATTTTTTTGTTGGAACCATCAACATTTTTTGCTACCATCGTTTTATTTGGTTTTGTTGGTACAACGCCAAATTTTTGCATTTTTGCTACCACAGGCCTTTTGATTTGCTGGAACGAGCTTCATTTTTTGCTACCACCGGCATCTTTGATTTTTGCTTCAACAAGGTCCATTTTCCCAATTTTTGATACCAGCGTTTTCAAGTTTGCTGGAAGCAGCGCATTTTTTTGCTACAATCGTTGTTTTTGATGCGAACCACAACGTCGTTGCCATTGTTTTCTGGAGGGGGTTGAGGGGATGGACAACACCAGCGAGGGGCGAGCGTTGGCGGTGATTGTCGACGACGGACGCGCGCTGCACAGCGTGGAGAGGCTGCTGGGGGGAGGGAGCGACGACGTTCCGATGGAGCCGGGCGACGACCGGCGACGAGGGGAAGGCGCCTAACTGCACTGCGGGGGGAGGGGTCATGCGAGGCGCGACCTGCTTCGAGGTCTGCAGCCGACGAGGCAGGAAACTACTCGCAGAGAGGGATCGCGGTGGTGGAAGACGAAGTCAACGAAGGGCGTGGGGCAGCTGGCAAAACAGACGGTCGATGACGCGCTAATCGTGCAGCTGCGGTGCGACCGGCCCAAATTTGGGCCGGTGCACCAGCGCCTATCAGTGCCCGTTCTCCAATCGACCCCGCACACACACACTTAGGCTCACTCTCGGCAGTTCACAAAATAGGGCTATGTGGGATCCGGATGTTTCTGGTAAGCTGATGCAGGATCAGTCAAGCATGTCAATTAAATTTTGAACTAAAACGACGACACTTATTTTGTAGAGGAGGGAGTAGGAAAAAATGAAGTGTACAATTAACTTTAAATTATACTCCTTTCATTCTAAAATAGATGACCCAATTTTGTACTAACTTTGTATTAAAATCAGTACAAAGTTAAGTCATCTATTTTGGAACGGAGGGAGTATAATTTACTGATGCATAATGTAAGTTCTATGATAGGAGAAATTTTCTAATGGTACTATGTAGTAGTGTGGCTTAGAATGCAAGTAGAATATCAAAGAGCAGTCCATGAGTGAATATGCATAGCCAGGGTTACACTTTTGCTCAATGATCATTAAGCTTGTACTGTGGATGGGTTTCTTCACCGTCTCTTCTATGGATATTTTTATTTTTGAATTTTGACGCAAGGGGGGAGGGGCTCCCCCACCTGAATTGTATTCATTTGCCTATAAGGCTTTGCAGCCTGTCGCAAGATAGGTTCAAGTGAACCAGGGGTACAGGGGATACAAGGGAGGAGAGATAAAAAACAACACAACATACCGACGACACACAAGACGCCATACACAACAGGAGAGAATAAGGAGGGAAACACAACACAACACAACAGAGAGCACCGCCGGTGTAATCGAACGACATCGGCCAGCCGAGACTAAACCAAGACACTGCACCGTCGACGTAATCGAAAGGCTCCACACAACCGAGACAGCACAACGACGGGACACCACCTGCGTCGCGGGGCACATTCGAAGGGTCACACGAGGCCGAGACGACGCCACGCCACCTGTGTGCCACCGGCATCGTGAGGGGCATCACCAAGCAGACCAAACCACGACACTGCACCGTCAACGCAATCGAAAGGCACCGCGCATCCGAGACTGTACAATGCCACAACACCACATGTGTCGGGGGTAGATTCGAAAGGACACGCGAGGCCGAGACGACGCCACGACACCTGTGTGCCACCGACGAAATTGCAGGGCACCGCCTAGCAAAGACACACCAAGAAGCACTCGAGCACGAACATCGCCAAAGACACAAACCCACCGTCGACCCCCAAGCCGGCCGCAACACCATCAACATCAACCACACCCCACCAACAACCGCCACCCACGCAAGCCGTCGGATACCACCAATAGCCATGGTCTCCAAGACGACACCTCCAAGAAGGTAGTGACGAACCTGACGCCGTCGTCGTCCGATCTAGCAAAACAAGATCTTGGGCTTTTGCCGCTTTTGCCCGAAGACACTCTCGAGGGATTTGGGTGAACTGGACTCCTCAGCAACGCCTCCAAGAAGGTGAACGACACCAAAGATGGCGCCGCTGTGGGAGTCCTGGATTAGGGGGTCTCCGGACAGCCGGACTATCTCCATGGGCCGGACTGTTAGACTATGAAGATACAAGATTGAAGATTTCGTCTCGTGTCCGGATGGGACTCTAATTGGCGTGGAAGGCAAGCTAGGCAATACGGATATGTGTATCTCCCCCTTTGTAACCGACCTTGTGTAACCCTAACCTCTCCGGTGTCTATATAAACCGGAGGGTTTTAGTCCGTAGGACAACATACAATCATACCATAGGCTAGCTTCTAGGGTTTAGCCTCTCCGATCTCGTGGTAGATCTACTCTTGTACTACCCATATCATCAATATTAATCAAGCGGGACGTAGGGTTTTACCTCCATCAAGAGGGCCCGGACCTTGGTAAAACATCGTGTTCCCTGCCTCCTATTACCATCCGCCTTAGACGCACAGTTCAGGACCCCCTACCCGAGATCCGCCGGTTTTGACACCGACATTGGTGCTTTCATTGAGAGTTTCACTGTGTCGTCGCCGTTAGGCTTGATGGCTCCTACTATCATCGATAGCGATGCAGTCCAGGGTGAGACTTTTCTCCCCGGACAGATCTTCATGTTCGGCGGCTTTGCACTGTGGGCCAATTCGCTTGGCCATCCGGAGCAGATTGAAAGTTACGCCCCTGGCCACCAGGTCAGGTTTGGAAGCTTAAACTATACGGCCGATATCCGTGGAGACTTGATCTTCGACAGATTCGAGTCTCTGCCTTGTGCATCACGTGGTCATGATGAGTACGATTTAGCTCTACCATCGGACAATGTTCAGGAAATCGCATAGGCAGCCGCTCCGACCCTCAATTCGGAGCCAGCTGCGCCGTCCATGGACGGGTGGATGGACCCCGCCACGGAGGCCTTACCCTCAGCGGCAATCGAGCCAAACATTGACCTTACCTTGTAAGAGCCGTGTTGTTAAACTGCCGGATCCTTCTCCGGCCACGGACTCCGAGCCGCCTGCGCCCGTTCCTATCGAATCCGATTGGGCGCCGATCATGGAGTTTACCTCCATGGATATTTTTCAGCACTCGCCCTTTGGCGACATACTGAACTCATTAAGGTCTCTCTCCTTGTCAGGAGGATCCTGGCCGAACTATGTCCGGCAGGACTGGGATGCGGACGACGAAGAAATCCACGACCCACCCACCACCCACTTAGTAGCCACTGTCGATGACTTAACCGACATGCTCGACTTCGACTCCGAAGACATCAACGGTATGGACGACGATGCGGGAGACGAAGAGGAACCACTGCCCACAGGGCACTGGACAACCACCTCATCATACGATATATACATGGTGGATACACCCAAAGAAGGCAATGGCGACGAGATAGTGGAGGATGACCCCTCCAAGAAGCAACCCAAGCGCCGATGTCAGCGGCGCCGCTCTAAGTCCCGCCAAAGCAAAAGTGGTGATACCGGCACAGGAGATAATAACACTCCGGATAGTGCCGAAGACAACAACAATCCCCTCCGGCAAGATTTAGAGCAGGAGGATGGAGGAGCCAGCCCTCCTGAGCGAGCGGCAGATGGAGAGGCGGAGGATGATAATTACATGCCCCCCTCTGAAGACGAGGCAAGCCTCGACGACGACGAATTCACCGTTCCAGAGGATCCCGTCGACAAGAGCGCTTTAAACGCCGGCTTATAGCCACGACAAATAGTCTTAAGAAAAAGCAGCAGCAGCTTCAAGATGATCAAGATCTGCTAGCTGACAGATGGACTGATGTCCTCGTGGCCGAGGAATATAAACTCGAGCGCCCCTCCAAGAGTTACCCAAAATGCAGGTTGCTACCCCGACTGAAGGAAGAAGCGTATGACGCGGCTGATCGGCCACCTCGTGGCCGCGATAGAGAGGCATTCCAGCCAAAAACTCAGCCTGCGCCCCGACGCCATTCAAATAAAAAGGCATGGGGAGATACGCCGGACCTGCGAGACATATTGGAGGACAAAGCAAAGCATGCAAGATCGATCTACGGATCATGAGGGCGCACCACTATGCGAGGCGATAAACGTCACGCCGGATACAATAAAAATAAATTCGGCCGGGCCGAACACAGCGGGCAAGACCCATTCGAGCTGCGTCGCGATATAGCCCAGTACAGAGGCGCCGCACACCCCTTATGCTTCACAGACGAAGTAATGGATCATCAAATCCCAGAAGGTTTCAAACCTGTAAATATTGAATCATACGACGGCACAACAGATCCCGCGGTATGGATCGAGGATTTCCTCCTCCACATCCACATGCCCCGCGGTGATGACTTACACGCCGTCAAATACCTCCCACTAAAGCTTAAGGGACCAGCGTGGCATTGGCTTAACAGCCTGCCAGCAGAGTCCATTAGTTATTGAGAAGATCTGGAAGCCGCATTCCTCGACAACTTTCAGGGCACTTATGTGCGGCCACCGGATGCCGATGACTTGAGCCACATAATTCAGCAGCCAGAAGAATTGGCCAGACAATTCTGGACTTGGTTCCTAACAATGAAAAATCAAATCATCGTCTGTCCGGATGCAGAGGCCCTAGCGGCTTTCAAACACAACATCCGCGACGAATGGCTAGCCCGGCACCTTGGTCAGGAAAAGCCGAAATCTATGGCAGCCCTCACGACACTCATGACCCGCTTTTGTGCGGGAGAAGACAGCTGGCTGGCTCGTAGTAATAACATATCAAAGAACCATGGTACTTCAGATACCAAGGACGGCAATAGCAGGTCACGTCGCAACAAACATAAGCGCCGCATTAACAGCGATAATACCGAGGATACGGCAGTCAATGCCGGATTCAAAGGCTCTAAACCCGGTCAGCGGAAAAAGCCATTCAAACAAAGTACGCCGGGTCCGTCCAGCTTGGACTGTATACTCGATCGCTCGTGTCAAATACACGGCACCCCAAAAAAGCCAGCCAACCACACCAACATGGATTTGTTGGGTGTTCAAGCAGGCCGGCAAGTTAATTGCCGAAAACAAGGACAAGGGGCCACATAGCGATGACGAGGAGGAGCCCCGACAGCCACACACCGAAGGACAGAAGAGGTTTCCCTCACAAGTGCGGACGATGAACATGATATACGCAACCCACATCCCCAAGAGGGAGCGGAAGCATGCGCTCAGGGACGTATATGCGTTGGAGCCAGTCGCCCCAAAGTTCAACCCATTGTCTTCCTATCCGATCACTTTTGATCGCAGGGACCATCCCACTAGTATCCATCATGGCGGATTCGCCGCACTGGTTCTGGACCCAATCATTGACAGATTTCACCTCACTCAAGTCCTTATGGATGGCGGCAGCAGCCTGAACCTACTTTATCAGGACACAGTGTGCAAAATGGGTATAGATCCCTCAAGGATCAAACCCACAAAAACGACCTTTAAAGGCGTCATTCCAGGCGTAGAGGCCCATTGCATAGGCTCAATTACACTGGAAGTGGTCTTCGGATCCCCGGATAACTTCCGAAGCGAAGAGTTAATCTTCGATATAGTCCCGTTCCGCAGTGGTTATCATCCACTGCTCGGGCGAACCGCATTTGCGAGATTCAATGCGGTACCGCATTATGCATACCTCAAGCTCAAGATGCCAGGACCTCGCGGGGTAATTACAATCAATGGAAACACAAAGCTCTCTCTTCGAACGGAGGAGCACACCGCAACCCTCGCAGCAGAAGCGCAAAGCAACCTCTCAAGGCAATCCACCAGTTCGGCGTTTCAAGACCCGGACACCTTCAAGCGTGCTCGGAGCAACCGGCAACTAGACCGACTGGCGCGATCTGAGCTCGCGTAGCAATGCGGCCCCCACCCCAGTCCTAGCCAAACGGCGAAACTTGTGTCACGTGTACATCATTACGCATTAAAAATACCATGGGCACAGGTGGGGAGGGAGACACAACTGCAGAACGCCCCAAGACGCGGCTTAAACCGCACTAGGGGCTTTCCATTTTGTTATTTTTCTCTTTTTCAGGACCTTAATCTCTGGAACCCCTGTCCGGCAGCACTATTGCCGAACACATGATGCAGCAACCAAGGAGGCAGAAAGCTACGTCACACCATGGAATTTCCAGGTGAATTACAATAACGAGCGAAATATTTGATTTAATATTGTTCCTCAGCTTGCCCTTGGAAGGGACCTAGTCCTACTCTTTGCTTATCGCACCATCTGTATCATTCTGCTTTAACGCAACTTTTTGAATAAACAACGCATAACATTACGACTATTATTGCATTCTTGTTATATATATATATATGTTCATTAATGACGCCTTGCAATCGTACACTTTGGTACGACCAATACACCAGGGGCTTACGTACCCACAATATGGTGTGAAAAGTCCGAACACTTTCACAAGTGCGGCACCCCGAACTTATAGCATTATATGCATCAGCTCCGAATCATGTCTTTGGTCAAATGTTGGGTTTGCCCGGCTCCTATGTTTTGGTACCTTACGTTCCGCTCTATCGGCTAAGGTAGCGCTAGGAGAACTACTGCGATTGTGCCCCGGTTCTACTGGGATAAAACACCTCAGTAGAGAAAGCTAAAACTGACTGTCATGATAAGGCGAGAGACTGGTCGCTGTTCGGCGAGGTTTTCGAGTCTCTAAAGACTTATGCCGCTTAGAGCAAGCGGCCGGCCCTGTCCGGCTTAAAGGCGTGTATCGCGCCCCGAATTCGGCCTTCCGAACACTAGGGGCTTCGCCGAAATTTAAAATTGTAGAATTCTATGGCTAAGTGAGAGTGATAAAGCATTATTAGTCCGGTTGCCTTATTCGTTGTGCTGAGCACCTCCCTCGAAGGACCCAAACATGGGAACAAGAGTGCTCAGGTTTATCCCGAACACCCCAGCACTCGTGGCATGGGGGCAGAAGCCGAGGACTAGCCATCTCTAAGATTGGATAAACAGCCAAACAGAAGGTAATATTTTAAATTCACACAAGCATTGCATAGCGCATATGAAACAAGTTTTCATCATACAGGATCACACGAGCAAGTTTACTCAAATATTACATCCTTTGAATATTCGTCTGCTACAAGACGGGCACCCTTCAGGACACCCTCATAATAAATCTCGGGGGTGCGATGCTCCTTGCCCTGCGGCGGCCCTTCCTTGATCAGCTTCACAGCGTCTAGCTTGGCCCACTGCACCTTCACACGGGCGAAATCCCGGTGTGCACCTTCGATGCAGACGGACCACTTGACGACCTCTAGCCGTGGGCAGGCATCCACAAGCCGCCTCACTAGGGCGAAGTAGCTGTTCGGAAGGGCGTCGCCAGGCCACAGCCGGACTATAAGGCCCTTCATGGCCTGTTCGGCCGCCTTGTGCAGCTCGACCAGCTGCTTTAGCTGGTCGCTCAGAGGCATCGGGTGCTCGGTCCCAGTATACTGAGACCAGAACAACTTCTCCGTTGAGCTTTCCTCTTCGGCCTGGTAAAGCTGTGTGGCATCCGACACGCTGTGGGGCATATCTGCGAATGCTCCTGGAGAGCTCCGAAATTGGGTAAGTAATCGGTAATTTACTTTCACATGCTTGCTTTGCATATAGAATGCCTTGTTGGGGAACGTAGCATAAATTCAAAATTTTCCTACGTGTCACCAAGATCTATCTATGGAGTCATCTAGCAACGAGGGAGGAGTGGATCTACATACCCTTGTAGATCATGCGCGGAAGCGTTCAAGAGAACGGGGTTGATGGAGTCGTACTCGTCGTGATCCAAATCACCGATGATCCTAGCGCCGAACGGACGACACCTTCACGTTCAACACATGTACGGAGCAGCGACGTCTCCTCCTTCTTGATCCAGCAAGGGGGGAGGAGAGGTTGATGGAGATCCAGCAGCACGATGGCGTGGTGGTGGAAGTAGCGGGATTCCAACAGGGCTTCGCCAAGCGCTGCGGGAGGAGGAAGATGTGTCATGGGAGGGAGAGGGAGGCGCCAGGGCTTAGGTGCGGCTGCCCTCCCTTCCCCCCACTATATATAGGGCCAAGGGAGAGGGGGGCGCAGCCTTGGCCCTTCCTCCAAGGAAGGGTGCGGCCAGGGAGGAGTCCATCCTCCCCAAGGCACCTAGGAGGTGCCTTCCCCCTTTAGGACTCTTTCTTTCCCTTATCTCTTGGCGCATGGGCCTCTTGGGGCTGGTGCCCTTGGCCCATATAGGCCAAGGCGCACACCCCTACAGCCCATGTGGCCCCCCGGGGCAGGTGGACCCCCTTGGTGGACCCCCGGACCCCTTTCGGCACTCCCGGTACAATACCGATAATGCGCGAAACTTTTCCGGCGACCAAAACAAGACTTCCCATATATAAATCTTTACCTCCGGACCATTCCGGAACTCCTCGTGACGTCCGGGATCTCATCCGGGACTCCGAACAACTTTCGGGTTACCGCATACTAATATCTCTATAACCCTAGCGTCACCGAACCTTAAGTGTGTAGACCCTACGGGTTCGGGAGACATGCAGACATGACCGAGATGACTCTCCGGTCAATAACCAACAGCGGGATCTGGATACCCATGTTGGCTCCCACATGTTCCACGATGATCTCATCGGATGAACCACGATGTCAAGGACTTAATCAATCCCGTATACAATTCCCTTTGTCTAGCGGTACGATACTTGCCCGAGATTCGATCGTCGGTATACCGATACTTTGTTCAATCTCGTTACCGGCAAGTCTCTTTACTCGTTTCGTAACACATCATCCCGTGATCAACTCCTTGATCACATTGTGCACATTATGATGATGTCCTACCGAGTGGGCCCAGAGATACCTCTCCGTTTACACGGAGTGACAAATCCCAGTCTCGATTCGTGCCAACCCAACAAACACTTTCGGAGATACCTGTAGTGTACCTTTATAGCCACCCAGTTACGTTGTGATGTTTGGCACACCCAAAGCACTCCTACGGTATCCGGGAGTTGCACAATCTCATGGTCTAAGGAAATGATACTTGACATTTGAAAAGCTTTAGCATACGAACTACATGATCTTGTGCTAGGCTTAGGATTGGGTCTTTGTCCATCACATCATTCTCCTAATGATGTGATCCCGTTATCAATGACATCCAATGTCCATGGCCAGGAAACCGTAACCATCTATTGATCAATGAGCTAGTCAACTAGAGGCTTACTAGGGACATGGTGTTGTCTATGTATCCACACATGTATCTGAGTTTCCTATCAATACAATTCTAGCATGGATAATAAACAATTATCATGAACAAGGAAATATAATAATAACTAATTTATTATTGCCTCTAGGGCATATTTCCAACAGTCTCCCACTTGCACTAGAGTCAATAATCCAGTTCACATCGATATGTGATTAACACTCAAGGTCACATCCCCATGTGACTAACACCCAAAGAGTTACTAGAGTCAATAATCTAGTTCACATTACCATGTGATTAACACTCGATGAGTTCTGGGTTTGAACATGTTATGCTTGTGAGAGATGTTATAGTCAACGGGTCTGAATCTTTCAGATCCGTATGTACTTCACAAATCTCTATGTCATCTTGTAGATGCAGCTACTACGCTATATTTGGAGCCATTACAAATAACTGTTCTACTTGGAGCTATTCTAAATTGTTGCTCCATTATACGTATCCGGTATCTCTACTCAGAGCTATCCGGATAGGTGTTAAGCTTGCATCGACGTAACCCTTTACGACGAACTCTTTTACCACCTCCATAATCGAGAAAATTCCTTAGTCCACTAGTTACTAAGGATAACTTTGACCGCTGTCTTGTGATCCATTCTTGGATCACTCTTGTACCCCTTGACTGACTCATGGCAAGGCACACATCAGGTGCGGTACTCAGCATGGCATACCGTATAGAGCCTATGACAAAAGCATAGGGGACGACCTTCGTCCTTCCTCTTTCTTCTGCCATGGTCGAGCTTTAAGTCTTAACTTCATACCTTACAACTCAAGCAAGAACTCCTTCTTTGACTGGTCCATCTTGAACACCTTCAAGATCATGTCAAGGTATGTGCTCATTTGAAAGTACCATTAAGCGTTTTGATCTATCCTTATAGATCTTGATGCTCAATGTTCAAGTAGCTTAATCCAGGCTTTCCATTGAAAAATACTTTCCAAATAACCCTATATGCTTTCCAGAAATTCTACGTCATTTCTCATCAACAATATGTCAACATATATTTATCAGAAATTCTATAGTGCTCCCACTCACTTCTTTGGAAATACAAGTTTCTCATAAACTTTGTATACACCCAAAACTTTGATCATCTTATCAAAGCATATATTCCAACTCCGAGATGCTTACTCCAGTCCTTAGAAGGATTGCTGGAGCTTTGCATACTTATTAGCATCTTTCAGGATTAACAAAACCTTCCGGTTGTATCACATACAACCTTTCCTCAAAAATCGTCGAGGAAACAATGGTTTTTTGGCATCCTATCTGCAAGATTTCACAAATAATGCAGTAATTGCTAATATAATTCCAACAGACTCTTAGCATCGCTACGAATGAGAAAGTCTCATCGCAGTCAACTCCTTGAACTTGTCAGAAAACATCTTAACAATAAGTCGAGCTTTCTTAATGGTGATACCTACCATCATTGTCCGTCTTCCTTTTAAAATCCATCAATACTCAATAGCCTTACGACCATCGAGCCATTCTGCCAAAGTCTACACTTTGTTTTCATACATGGATCCTCTCTCGGATTTTATGGCCTCGAGCCATTTATCGGAATCCGGGCCCACCATCGCTTCTCCATAGCTCGTAGGTTCATGGTAGTGACTTGATCTGAAGTTTCATGATCACTATCATAAGCTTCCACTTCAATTGGTGTAGGTGCCACAGGAACAACTCATGTGCCCTGCCACACACTAGTTGAAGAGACGGTTCAATAACCTCATCAAGTCTCCGCCATCCTCCCACTCAATTCTTTCGAGAGAAACTTTTCCTCGAGAAAGGACCCGATTCTAGAAACAATCCCTTATTGCTTTCGGATCTGAGACAGGAGGTATACCCAACTGTTTTGGGTGTCCTATGAAGATGCATTTATCCGCTTTGGGTTCGAGCTTATCAGCCTGAATTTTTTTTCACATAAGCGTCGCAGCCCCAAACTTCTAAGAAATGACAGCTTAGGTTTCTCTAAACCATAGTTCATATGGTGTAATCTCATCGGAATTACGTGGTGCCCTATTTAAAGTGAATGTGGTTGTCTTTAATGCCTAACCCATAAACTATCGTGGTAATTCGATAAGAGACATCATGGTATGCATCATATCCAATAGGGTGCAGTTATGATGTTCGGACACACCATCACACTATGGTGTTCCAGGCTGTATTAGTTGTGAAACAATGTCCACAATGTCTTAATTCTGTGCCAAACTCGTAATTCAGATATTCATCTCTATGATCATATCATAGATATTTTATCCTCTTGTCACGACGATCTTTCAACTTCACCCTGAAATTACTTGAACCTTTCAATAATTCAGACTCGTGATTCATCAAGTAAATATACTCAACATCTACTCAAATCATCTGTGAAGTAAGAACATAACGATATCCACTACATGCCTCAACACTCATTGGATTGCACACATCAAAATGTATTACTTCCAACAAGTTGCTTTCTAGTTCGAGGCTTTCAGTCATCTTGCCCATGTGGTATGATTTGCATGTCTCAAGTGATTCAAAATCAAGTGAGTCCAAACGGTCCATTTGCATGGAGTTTCTTCATGCATATACACCAATAGACATGGTTCGCATGTCTCAAACCTTTCAAAATGAGTGAGCCCAAAGATCCATCAACATGGAGCTTCTTCATGCGTTTCATACCGATATGACTTACGTGGCAGTGCCACAAGTAGGTGGTACTATCATTACTATCTTTTGGCATGAACATGTGTATCACTACGATCGAGATTCAATAAACCATTCATTTTAGGTGTAAGACCATTGAAGGTATTATTCAAATAAACAGAGTAACCATTATTCTCTTTAAATGAATAACCGTATTGCGATAGACATAATCCAATCATGTCTGTGCTCAACGCAAACACCAATCTCGATGGTAGAGGGAGCGTACGATATTTGATCAACCTTGGAAATACTTCCAACACATATCGTCATCTCACCTTTAGCTAGTCTCCGTTTATTCCGTAGCTTTTATTTCGAGTTACTAACACTTAGCAACCGAACCGGTATCTAATACCCTGGTGCTACTAGGAGTACTAGTAAAGTACACATTAACATAATACATCCAATATACTTCTATCGACCTTGCCAGCCTTCTTATCTACCAAGTATCTAGGGTAATTCTGCTCCAGTGGCTGTTCCCTTTATTACAGAAGCACTTAGTCTCGGGTTTGGGTTCAACCTTGGGTTTCTTCACTACAGCAGCAGCTGATTTGCCGTTTCATGAAGCATCCCTTTTTTCCCTTGCCCTTCTTGAAACTAGTGGTTTCACCAACCATCAACAATTGATGCTCCTTCTTGATCTCTACTTTTGTGGTGTCAAACATCGCGAATATCTCAAGGATCATCATATATGTCCCTGATATATTATAGTTCATCACGAAGCTCAAGCAGCTTGGTGGTAATGACTTTGGAGAACCATCACTATTTCATCTGGAAGATCAACTCCCACTCGATTCAAGCGATTGTTGTGCTCAGATTTCAACAATTGAGCTTTTCTTCCTTAGTTTGCAGGCTAAGAAAATCGTCGGAGGTCTTATACCTCTTGACGTGGGCACGAGCCTGAAATCCCAATTTCAGCCCTCGAAACATCTCATATGTTTCGCGACGTTTCAAAACGTCTTCGGTGCCTCAACTCTAAGCCGTTTAACTGAACTATCACGTAGTTATCAAAATGTGTATGTTAGATGTTCGCAACATCCATAGACAACGTTCGAGGTTCAGCACACTGAGCGGTGCATTAAGGACATAAGCCTTCTATGAAGCAATGAGGACAAACCTTAGTTTACGGACCTAGTCCGCATAATTACTACTATCAACTTTCAACTAAATTTTCTCTAGGAACATATCTAAACAGTAGAACTGAAGCGCGAGCTACAACATAATTTGCGAAGACCTTTTGACTATGTTCAGGATAATTAAGTTCATCTTGTGAACTCCCACTCAGATAGACATCCCTCTAGTCATCTAAGTGATTACATGATCTGAGTCAACTAGGTCGTGTCCGATCATCATGTGAGACGGACTAGTCAACATCGGTGAACATCTTCATGTTGATCGTATCTACCATACGACTCATGCTCGACCTTTCGGTCTCTTGTGTTCCGAGGCCATGTCTGTACATCCTAGGCTCGTCAAGTTAACCTAAGTATTTCGCATGTGTTCCGAGGCCATGTCTGTACATGCTAGGCTCGTCAACACCCGTTGTATTCGAACGTAAGAATCTATCACACCCGATCATCACGTGGTGCTTCGAAACGACGAACTTTTGCAACGGATAGTTAGGGGGAACACCTTCTTGAAATTTTAGTGAGGGATCATCTTATTTACTACCGTCGTTCTAAGCAAATAAGATGTATAAACATGATAAACATCACATGCAATCAAATAGTGACATGATATGGCCAATATCATATTGCTCCTTTTGATCTTCATCTTCGGGGCTCCATGATCATCATCGTCACCGGCATGACACCATGATCTCCATCATCATGATCTCTATCATCGTGTCTTCATGAAGTTGTCTCGTCAACTATTACTTCTACTACTACAGCTAACGGTTAGCAATAAAGTAAAGTAATTACATGACGTTTATGTTGACATGCATGTCATAAATAAATTAAGACAACTCCTATGGCTCCTGCCGGTTGTCATACTCATCGACATGCAAGTCGTGATTCCTATTACAAGAACATGATCAATCTCATACATCACATATATCATTCATCACATCCTTTTGGCCATATCACATCACATAGCATACCCTGCAAAAACAAGTTAGACGTCCTCTAATTGTTGTTTGCATGTTTTACGTGGCTGCTATGGGTTTCTAGCAAGAACGTTTCTTACCTACGCAAAAACCACAACGTGATATGCCAATTGCTATTTACCCTTCATAAGGACCCTTTTCATCGAATCCGTTCCGACTAAAGTGGGAGAAACAGACACCCGCTAGCCACCTTATGCAACTAGTGCATGTCAGTCGGTGGAACCAGTCTCACGTAAGAGTACGTGTAAGGTCGGTCCGGGCCGCTTCATCCCACAATGCCACCGAATCAAGATTGGACTAGTAACGGTAAGCATATTGAACAAAATCAACGCCCACAACTACTTTGTGTTCTACTCGTGCATAGAAACTACGCATAGACCTAGCTCATGATGCCACTGTTGGGGAACGTAGCATAAATTCAAAATTTTCCTACGTGTCACCAAGATCTATCTATGGAGTCATCTAGCAACGAGGGAGGAGGGATACATACCCTTGTAGATCGCGCGCGGAAGCGTTCAAGAGAACGGGGTTGATGGAGTCGTACTCGTCGTGATCCAAATCACCGATGATCCTAGCGCCGAACGGACGGCACCTCCGCGTTCAACACACGTACGGAGCAGCGACGTCTCCTCCTTCTTGATCCAGCAAGGGGGAAGGAGAGGTTGATGGAGATCCAGCAGCACGACGGCGTGGTGGTGGAAGTAGCGGGATTCCAACAGGGCTTCGCCAAGCGCTGCGGGAGGAGGGAGATGTGTCATGGGAGGGAGAGGGAGGCGCCAGGGCTTAGGTGCGGCTTCCCTCCCTTCCCCCACTATATATAGGGCCAAGGGAGAGGGGGGGCGCAGCCTTGGCCCTTCCTCCAAGGAAGGGTGCGGCCAGGGAGGAGTCCATCCTCCCCAAGGCACCTAGGAGGTGCCTTCCCCCTTTAGGACTCTTTCTTTCCCTTATCTCTTGGCGCATGGGCCTCTTGGGGCTGGTGCCCTTGGCCCATATAGGCCAAGGCGCACACCCCTACAGCCCATGTGCCCCCCCGGGGCAGGTGGACCCCCTTGGTGGACCCCCGGACCCCTTTCGGCACTCCCGGTACAATACCGATAATGCGCGAAACTTTTCCGGCGACCAAAACAAGACTTCCCATATATAAATCTTTACCTCCGGACCATTCCGGAACTCCTCGTGACGTCCGGGATCTCATCCGGGACTCCGAACAACTTTCGGGTTACCGCATACTAATATCTCTATAACCCTAGCGTCACCGAACCTTAAGTGTGTAGACCCTACGGGTTCGGGAGACATGCAGACATGACCGAGATGACTCTCCGGTCAATAACCAACAGCAGGATCTGGATACCCATGTTGGCTCCCACATGTTCCACGATGATCTCATCAGATGAACCACGATGTCAAGGACTTAATCAATCCCGTATACAATTCCCTTTGTCTAGCGATACGATACTTGCCCGAGATTCGATCATCGGTATCCCGTGACTTTGTTCAATCTCGTTACCGGCAAGTCTCTTTACTAGTTTCGTAACACATCATCCCGTGATCAACTCCTTGATCACATTGTGCACATTATGATGATGTCCTACCGAGTGGGCCCAGAGATACCTCTCCGTTTACATGGAGTGACAAATCCTAGTCTCGATTCGTGCCAACCCAACAGACACTTTCGGAGATACCTGTAGTGTACCTTTATAGCCACCCAGTTACGTTGTGACGTTTGGCACACCCAAAGCACTCCTACGGTATCCGGGAGTTGCACAATCTCATGGTCTAAGGAAATGATACTTGACATTAGAAAAGCTTTAGCATACAAACTACATGATCTTGTGCTAGGCTTAGGATTGGGTCTTTGTCCATCACATCATTCTCCTAATGATGTGATCCCGTTATCAATGACATCCAATGTCCATGGTCAGGAAACCGTAACCATCTATTGATCAACGAGCTAGTCAACTAGAGGCTTACTAGGGACATGGTGTTGTCTATGTATCCACACATGTATCTGAGTTTCCTATCAATACAATTCTAGCATGGATAATAAATGATTATCATGAACAAGGAAATATAATAATAACTAATTTATTATTGCCTCTAGGGCATATTTCCAACATGCCTTACCCGCTACTATCTTCCTCATCGCATCAATCTCCTGGAGGGCCTTCTGTGCTTCGGCCTTGGCACTCTTGGCACTTTCACGGGCGGCGGCAAGCTCGGACTCTCACGTCTTCGAGTCATGCTCCAACGCCTCATACTTCGACACGAGAGCCTGGAGCTCTTGCTGCACCTCGCCCACACGAGCCTCTTGCTTTTCCCGCTCGGTGCGCTCCTTGGCCGCTTTATCTTCGGCCTTGGTTAGCGCTTGCTTCAGGGTTGTCACCTCGGTCGTGGCCCCTGGCAAACATACGATGATCCTGTCATTTTGCAACCGCGTCTTATTTTATATATACATATCTATAGACAGGGTATTACTTATCCTTGTTCTCCTCGAGCTGCCTCTTGGCAAGGTCGAGCTCTTTCTTGGACCCCTCGAGGTCCTGCTTCAGTGAGGCGACCTCCGCAGTTAGTGCGGCTGAGGCCAGCAGCGAAGCCTGCATACACATATTGACATACTTAAATTAGACTCCTGCGATATTGTTTGATCCTCTGTTTGGCTTTTCTTTGTGAACACCGAACAGAGCATCAGGAGCTACTTTCTATGCGGCAATATTTTTCCTATATTTTAACACTTACCTCAAAGCATGTAAGAAGGCTGGCACAAGCTTCAGTCAATCCGCTCTTGGCGGACGGAACCTTCTGGACCACCGCACTCATAATAGTACGGTGCTCCTCGTCAATGGAAGCGTTGCGAAGCACTTCCAGCAGACTGTCTGGCGCCTCTGGATGGACAGAGGTCACTGGCACAGGCGTCTTGCCCCTCTTGGAAGGAGGCCGCCTACCCGAGTCCGGAACCACTGGAGGTTCCGACGCGGTGTTCGGCTGAGGGCCGAACTCGGGGCCCTCAGGGGCCTCGTTCCCTCTGCCCCCGAAGTCCGGACGGTCGCCTTGAGGCGCCTTCGGGACTGTCTCCCCTCGTCCTGGTGTCTCTTGAGACAATACCTCAGCGTCATCCGCAGGGCAAGGGGAGGTGGCGGTCGGAAGTGGATTGCTATCCATATCCGATGAGCCCAGGGAGCCGTCCGATGATACATCGATACTAGCTCGTGGCGGCCTGCATAATCATGTTCGGCGTTAGGGAAAGCAGTGCGACAAAGGAATGCTATGAGTTACTCCGGTATCCGAATACTTACGATCTCCCCAGGGGCTTGGCCCTGGGCAACCACTCGTCTTCGCCTTCGTCGGCGGCGGTGGAACTGTCCGGAAGGAGAGTCCTTCCCTTCTTGAACCCTTTGCCCCCCCCCCCCAGTTGGGGTGGCCTTCCTTTTCTTATCTCCCCCAACTGGAGGGGGAGCATCTTCTTCTTCTTCCTCGTCTTCGGGGGAGGAGTGTGTCGCAGAGTCATCGGACGATGAGTCCGATAACACCTGGCGCCGGGAACTCTTTCGGGTTCCCTTGGCCTTCTTGGTCTTCTCTGGCACCTTGTAAGGAGCCGGAGTCAGCATCTCCGTCAGGAGAGCGTTTGCTGGGCCTTCGGGGTAAGGGAGACGGACAGTCGATCTGTCCGGCCATTTCCTGCCAGTCCTGTCAAAGGAACGGGAGCTTAGATCCCGCATAGAGTTGAACTATGAAAAACAAGTACCCTGTAAGAGGTAAAACAGCTTACCGCGCTGGCTTGGCGCTTCGCGCAGAATCCGCGATCCTCGGTAGTAGGGGGAGGAACCTCGGCGCCCTTGAATAGCACCTTCCAGGCATTCCCGTGTGTTGTATCGAAGAGCCTGTTCAGAGTTTGGTGCTGGGCCGGGTCGAACTCCCACAAGTTGAAGGCCCATTGTTGACATGGGAGGATCCGGCGGACGAGCATGACCTGGACTACGTTGATGAGTTTGAGCTTCTTGTTCACCATGTTTTGAATACATGTTTGGAGTCCGGTCAGCTCTTCCGAACTACCCCAGGACAGGCCCTTCTCTTTCCAGGAGGTGAGCCGCGTGGAGATGCCATATCGGAACTCGAGGGCCGCTGCCCATGCAGGGTCACGCGGCTCGGTGATGTAGAACCACCCCGATTGCCACCCCTTTATGGTCCCCACGAAGGAGCCCTCGAGCCATGTAACGTTGGGCATCTTGCCCACCATGGCGCCTCTGCACTCTGCCTGGCGGCCGCCCACTACCTTCGGCTTGACATCGAAGGTCTTCAACCATAAGCCGAAGTGGGGCTTGATGCGGAGGAAGGCCTCGCACATGACGATAAACGCCGAGATGTTGAGGATGAAGTTCGGGTCCAGATCGTGGAAATCCAGGCCGTAGTAGAACATGAGCCCCCGGACAAATGGGTGAAGAGGAAATCCTAGTCCGCAGAGGAAATGGGTGAGGAACACTACCCTCTCATGGGGCCTGGGAGTGAGGATGAGCTGCCCCTCCTCTGGGAGCCGGAGCGCGATGTCGTCGGGCAAGTATCCGGCTCTCCTCAGCTTCTTGACGTGTCCCTCCGTGACAGAGGAGACCATCCACCTGCCTCCCGCTCCGGACATGGTTGGAGAAGGTCGAGGTGGGAAATGCGAACTTGGGCGCTGGAGCTCGAGTGTGCGAAGGTGGATGAGCAAAGGAGGAAGAAGGCGTGGAAGAAAAGGTAAATCCTTATCCCTTTATATGGGCGGACGAAACTAAGCGTCCCCACTAGCCTGGTAAAACTCGCTTATCCCCCAAGCGCCGTAATCGATGGCGCGGTTGGGTTACCCACACCCATATTGATGAGAATCCCGTGTTAAGGGGACATGATCTCTGCTTTGACAAGACGTGTCTAAAAACTGCCTCGCGTTATGTGCGGGGCTAGTTAAAGGAAACGGTTCGAATAATCACGAGGCCATGACATAATGTCATTGCCAAAACAAGTTTTCAAATTGGATTTGTGGAAATATTATTCTCTCTACGGTGGTATGTGGAATTTATTTTGCAGGGTCGGACACTATCCTTATATTCGAATTCTTCCGTGGTATATTCGGAGGAGGAACCCGCCTTGCAATGCTGAAGACAATACTGCGCGTCGGACTCATCGTCATTGAAAGCCTGGTTCAGGGGCTACTGTGGGAGTCCTGAATTAGGGGGTCTCCGGACAGCCGGGCTATCTCCATGGGCCGGACTGTTAGACTATGAAGATACAAGATTGAAGACTTCGTCTCGTGTCCGGATGGGACTCTACTTGGCGTGGAAGGCAAGCTAGGCAATACGGATATGTGTATCTCCCCCTTTGTAACCGACCTTGTGTAACCCTAACATAACCGGTGTCTATATAAACCGGAGGGTTTTAGTCCGTAGGACAACATACAATCATACCATAGGCTAGCTTCTAGGGTTTAGCCTCTCCGATCTCGTGGTAGATCTACTCTTGTACTACCCATATCATTAATATTAATCAAGCAGGACGTAGGATTTTACCTCCATCAAGAGGGCCCGAACATGGGTAAAACATCGTGTTCCCTGTCTCCTGTTACCATCCGCCTTAGACGCACAGTTCGGGACCCCCTACCCGAGATCCGCCGGTTTTGACACCGACAGCCGCCATCACCGGCATCAACAACATTTTTTTGCAAGGATTTCTCCAGGAGCCAAACACGACCAAATCGCCTGAGATCCAAGACCTGGCACACCTCCGGCCACCGACGCAGGCCACAAGAGGGGAGCAGAGCACCCCCAACTTACCACGAAAAGGAGCAGAGCCCGTCGCCGTGGATCCTGGGACTCCCTCCACCTCCCCTTCCCCCGTACAAGCAGGACTGCCCAGAACAAGAGCTTGCATAAGGACCAACACGGCACAGTCGCGAACGAGAGGAGGGGTGCATGAGAAACGCCGCGGCCCGCCAAATCTGGAGCAACACGGGGCAGCAGGGCCAGCACCGGCCGCGCACGGCGCGTCACCCGTCCAGCCGCGCGTGCCCCAACCTCCACACCAGCGCCGCCAGCCACGGGACGCCGCAGCCGAGCCAGCGAGCAGTCCCCCGCCCGAGGCACCGCGCCCCCAAGCCGCCGCCCAAATCCACCCACTAGCAGCTCTGCGCCCGCGCGCGTAGCCCCACGCCGCCGCCGCTGAAGCCATAAGCCGCCGGGACTAGGCCCCGCTCGCAGATCGACGCGCCGGCCAACAAGTGACCCCCCGTCGTGCCCGAGTGCCGCCCGTTGATGCGAGGAGGATCCCTGCCGCTGGTGTCAGCCGCGCGGCTTTGCCCCACGACGTCCTCCGGCAGCGGTAGAGAGAGGATGGACGGCGGCGACACTAGCTAGGGTTGGGGGGCCGCCCGAGTCGCCCGCACAGGGCGGGGGGGGGGGGATGAGATCTTAGGTCGGTATCTATAAACTTTGTTTCTTATGATACGTTTGCTTATGATACGTATGCTTATATGATACGTACGAAGGAAAGAAAGAGAATAACAGTGATGCATTGCATTCGAGCAGGTTTCTTGTATATTATATTCAGATCTCCAAAACAGTTCGTATGAAGGAATGAGAATCTGTCATTGGAGGACATGCTACGGCAATGCAGCAGGTATTCAAGTTGAATTGATATTCACAGTGAATTAGTGACTTATCTTGTTTCTGGGTTTGGAATACCATAAAAAAGTCAGTTCCTTGCAGACTAACTGAAGACAACCATTCTCATTTCGATAGAGAAAATCCCACAGACCCATAAAAATATTTTCAATACATTCTGCCTTTGATACCTACGGGTTTAATCTGAACACGACACGGCAGTTCTGGACCCGGCCCCGCCCACAGCCCAAAAATTTCGGGCTGCCGCCACAGCTCTGACCCAGCCCGCCAATCCACCGGTCCAAGCTTTCGGCCACGTCACCAGTCCGCGGCATCCCTCCCCCGGATCGCCATCTCGACCGTCCACTCCATCCGCATCCAACGGCAGGCAGATGCCTCCTCCAACCTCTCGTCCCCGTTAAAACGCCCCTCGCCCCTCCACGCAAATCACATCACCAGCAGCCACCACCGTTCCTCCGATTCCACATCCGCTCGCAGCTCGAGATCGTGAGCCATGTCCGGGCGCGGCAAGGGAGGCAAGGGGCTCGGCAAGGGCGGCGCCAAGCGCCACCGGAAGGTGCTGCGCGACAACATCCAGGGCATCACCAAGCCGGCGATCCGGCGGCTGGCGCGGAGGGGCGGCGTGAAGCGCATCTCGGGGCTCATCTACGAGGAGACCCGCGGCGTGCTCAAGATCTTCCTCGAGAACGTCATCCGCGACGCCGTCACCTACACCGAGCACGCCCGCCGCAAGACCGTCACCGCCATGGACGTCGTCTACGCGCTCAAGCGCCAGGGCCGCACCCTCTACGGATTCGGCGGCTAGGTCCTGCCGACTGTCGCCTGTCTCTGTCGCCGCCTGCAGATCCGCAAAGCTTGATGGAACTCTGACTTTTTCAGTTCGCTGTTTACTCTGTCTGTGTAGTTCGAACTGAATCGTGGAACAAAGTTATTTGCATATCTTGTTGGAAATGAAACTTGCCTCTGTCAGCATGTCGTAAATCTGATTCTGTTCGCTATTGGGTACGATTGTTGTTTCCCTTGTGATGCTTGGGCCCCGGATGAATCGAACTTGTTTGCAGGCTAATTTGTAATGTGATGAAAAAACGCCATTAAACAATTGTGTATCTTGATTCAGGAACATCATTTGCTCTGTTTTTGCATCTGATCCATATGTACTGGACACCATCAATGTTACTTCTGTGGTGCAATGTCTGTAATGGAGATGCTGCATTTCATCACCGAGTTCTTGCTTGAGTGGCTATCCTTGACCTGAGTTTTGAGTGTACAAATTTGCTCTCTGACTTGTAATGTGAGACTATCTCAAAGTGACCAACCCATGATGTGGTTCGTGGTAACTGCTACTCCAATAAATTAATCAGGATCATCATTTGCGCTTTATTTCTGTTGATTTTCACTACAGTAACATTTTAACTGCTTGAACTATGTTTCCAACTGCGGAATTTCCAATACAGATACACGATACCCTCTTGGTAGTGACACAACTTCATCCTTCGGTTGAGTTGATCAAGAGGTGCAATGATGTATTGGATATGTTATGAATTATATTCAGACATCCAAAGCTAAATGAATACTAATCTCTCCTGAGAAGTCATGCTACAGAATTCAACCACCATTCCGTCAGAACGGCAATGTAACAAGCATATCAAGTTAGATGGAACTGGTATTCACAGCAAATTAGCGATCATTCTTGTCGTTTGGCTTTGTAGTATACCTAGTATAAAAGAAGTCTGCTCATTAGAGAATAAACCAATATTTTAAAGATTATGCTCAATTGGCAGATTACAAATGAGGTAAATACACTAGCAGTCTTATAACTTGCGCGCGACGGTCAGTTTGATGCATAAACTTGTAAAATATATGATTACAATTATTAAACTTGCGTGGACGTGCAAATACGGTCATAGTTTCCGTACACAGGCGTATACACTGCCTGGGTGGCATGCCAGGTCCGCTGTGAGTGGCTTATAATGCTGCATGTGATGTTTTTTGTAAAACACCTCCAGATTTTGTTAATTACAACACATGATCGCACATCTTGTGCTTGGTAGAATGGAAAAAAATGGCGGCGGCTGGATTGAACTTCTGACCTCAAAGCATACAGCACTGAGTCACCTAGAAATCGATTGTTGTAATAACTTTGACAAATTGTATACATCTTTAATAATACTCGCTCAGGTCAACAGTAAAAGAGTAAATGAAAATAAAAAATATATTGTGTGCTCCCACATGACGCATAATACGTGAGAAATAAATTTATTTGTGAGGTCGGAACATCCATTTTATCTAGAATTTTGAACCAAAAGTATCTTTAAGTTATGTGCTACAAAAACTATTACTTTTATTCTTAATAGATGTACAGTCTTAAATCTTTTAACTTCATAACAATCCGAGTTAGTGTTGATTAATTCCTTTACTGGAATTAAAGGCTACTAGCTAGCTGCGGACATTTGAGGACCGTACATGTACTTAACAAGCAAAACTGCTCGTTAATTTGTCTGAAAAATTATGCATATTCATTCTGAGATATATTTTCTTTATCCAGATTTTAAAATTTTAAAATATTCGAATTCAATACAGAATTTGTTGATTTGTCCGAAATAATTTACGTACACTCATTCTAAAATCTATTTTCTTTTAGCGAGATTTTCTAATTTAATGTTATTTGAATTCAAAAAAAATTATTTGTTTTTTTAATAAGTTAAGTACATTCATTATGAACTATATATTCTTATGTATATTTTAAAATTTAAAATTACTGGAATTCAAACAAAAATTTGTTGACTTGTCCAAAAATATACGTAAACTCATTCTGAACTATATTTCCTTTTATCTAGTATTTAAAATTGAAATTATTCAAGTTCAAATAAATATTTCGTTGATTTGTCTGAAAGAATTTGAGTGCACCCATTCTGAACTATATTTTCTTTTATAATGATTTTGAAATTTTAAATAATTTGAATTAAAACAATACTTTGTTGATTTGTCCAAAAAAATATGTACATTCATTCTGAACTTCATTTCTTTTATCTTGATTTTTAAATTTAAAAATATTCGAATTCAAACACATATTTTGTTGGTTTGTCCGAAAGAATTTATGTGCATTCATTCTGTAATATATATTTTCTTTTATCAAGACTCTAAAAAGGGAAAATGTTCGAATTCAAACAAAGGTGATTTGTCTGAAAATTTTACAATATTTTGACCATTTCAAGGGTGGGAGAAGTGTTTGCCATTTCGAAATTTTAAAAAAATTGTCCTAGTCTAGTACGGTTAGTTTGCATGTCCCAGTCGATGTGTAGAACTTGCTCTGTATTATTTGCATCATATAATAAAGCATACATCTTAGCATTTGGCACAAATAGATGTCTAGCTGGGTGGTTTGCTCACATCAAGATATCGTAGAGGCAGTAGGATCAATTCACCACGGCACACATTATTTTAATTCTCAGAATATTTCTGCGGCCCATCTATTCCAACCGCCTGAGGCGCTTTTTTTGCGTAAAAAAATTTTCGAGGTGCTATCTGCAAATCTATGTAACATCCCGATTCTCAGAATATTTAAGAAAAAGTTTTCCAAAAAATCAGGGCAAGAAAATTTTCGTTTGGTAATGAAGCTTAAATTGTACTTTTATAATTCGGAGGATTTAATTTGAACTAATACCGACTTAAATTAAATTTGAGTTTTGTTGTTTCTTTTAGTTGGGTTTTATTTTGGTCTTAAGCATATTTAAATATACGAGTTTGTGTTTTCTTCGATTTCTAAGTTCATGATATTTTGTTTGAGCTTCTTTTTCATTACTAGATTTTCCTCTTAGGAGAGGAAAATCAATTTGTTTCCCTCTCTCAAACTTTGTACCAAATTCCCGTGGACAGTATGTATTTCCTCTCTCTTCCCTGTGTTAAGCCCACCTATATTTTTCTCACACCCGAATAGGCCAACAGCCAACTTTTCCTTTCTTCTTTCTCTCCCACTTGGACCTGGGCCAATACCCAGCCAAGCCAACGCCTCCTCTTCGCTCCCTCCTTAAATTTCAATACAGAAGAGAAACAACCGCCTACATGTACATAGGAAACTCCTGCATCCTCCTTTAATTCCTCTTTCCTTCCTTATTTCTCTTCACCTTCCATCTTCCAACGCCAACCCAAGCTCTTCTCCTTCCTCACGCACACGAAGCTGAAACGTACACGCACTAGCACTCCTGATTCTCTCAAGCGTTCTCAAATCCGTGAGTATATATATATGAGTGCCCCTTGCTCCTCTTGCAGACCCATATCAACTCCTCCCTTCTCCCTTCCATGATCTCTCCAAAACTCTCTTCGAACTACTGCTGCTCCATGGATGCCGGCGCTCGTTCCCGGTGGTGTAGACCATCTCCATCAGCACCCTTGCGCCACAAGGTTCCTCTCCACACCATGAATCCATTCAGAGAAGAAAGAACGCGTTCCGTCTACCAGACGCGAACAATTTTGCATGTCCGCCAACACTGTTCGTCGAGTTCTTCGCGTCGTTCTGTCAAACTCGGTGAGCAACTATCCAATTCCTTTTGTGCGACTTCAAAACATCATTCAATTTATCTCCTAGACATCATAGTTCCTCCTATTTTTATCGTTGGGCATGTTGATGCTATCCGTCGCATAAACCGTAGGTCATGGTCACATTTCCATTGTTTTTGTTCATCGTTTGATCTCCCCAGTAGAAGAAACGTTTTATATGGCTGTAGCAATCCCGTAGTGGAGTTAGGTTACTTGTTTGGTTAATCGAGTTTTATTATAGATTTTTGGTTGTTTATCGGACTATTTATTAATATGTTATTTTCTTGTGTTCTTGATACGCGTAGGAGTGTGTGCTGGTGATACGTCTCCAACGTATTTATAATTTTTGATTGCTCCATGCTATATTATCTACTGTTTTGGACTATAATGGGCTTTATTTTCCACTTTTATATTATTTTTGGGACTAACCTATTAACCGGAGGACCAGCCCAAAATTGTTGTTTTTTGCCTATTTCAGTATTTCGGAGAAACAGAATATCAAACGGAGTCCAAACAGAATAAAACCTTCGGGAACATGATTTTCTCACCGAACGTGATCCAGGAGACTTGGACCCTACTCCAAGGAGTCAAAGAGGCGTTCACGAGGGTGGGGGGCGCGCCCACCCCCTAAGGCGCGCCCCCTGCCTCGTGGGCCCCTTGGTGCTCCACCGACGTACTCCTTCCTCCTATATATACCTACGTACCCTCAAACGATCAAAACAGGAGCCAAAAACCTAATTCCACCGTCGCAACTTTCTGTATCCACGAGATCCCATCTTGGGGCCTGTTCCGGAGCTCCGTCGAAGAGGACCGTCATCACGGAGGGCTTCTACATCATCATAGCATCTCCGATGAAGTGTGAGTAGTTTACCTCAGACCTTCGGGTCCATAGTTAGTAGCTAGATGACTTCTTCTCTCTTTTTGGATCTCAATACAAAGTTCTCCCCCTCTCTTGTGGAGATCTATTCGATGTAATCTTCTTTTTGCGGTGTGTTTGTTGAGACCGATGAATTGTGGGTTTATGATCAAGTCTATCTATGAATAATATTTGAATCTTCTCTGAATTCTTTTATGTATAATTGGTTATCTTTGCAAGTCTCTTCGAATTATCCGTTTGGTTTGGCCAACTAGATTGGTAGTTCTTGCCATGGGAGAAGTGCTTAGCTTTGGGTTCGATCTTGCGGTGTCCTTTCCCAGTGACAGAAGGGGCAGCAAGGCACGTATTGCATCGTTGCCATCGAGGATAACAAGATGGGGTTTATTTCATATTGCATGAATTTATCTCTCTACATCATGTCATCTTGCTTAAAGCGTTACTCTGTTTTTAACTTAATACTCTAGATGCATGCTGGATAGCGGTCGATGAGTGGAGTAATAGTAGTAGATGCAGAATCGTTTCGGTCTACTTGTCACGGACGTGATGCCTATATACATGATCATGCCTAGATATTCTCATAACTATGCTCAATTCTGTCAATTGCTCAACAGTAATTTGTTCACCCACCGTAGAATACTTATGCTCTTGAGAGAAGCCACTAGTGAAACCTATGGCCCCCGGGTCTATTCTCATCATATTAATCTCCATCACTTTAATCTTGCTTTGCTTTCTACTTTGCCTTTTACTTTTCACTTTGCATCTCTATACCAAAAATACTAAAAATATTATATCTATCAGATCTCACTCTCGTAAGTGACCGTGAAGGGATTGGCAACCCCTAATCGCGTTGGTTGCGAGTAGCTATCTTTTTGTGCAGGCACGAGGGACTTGAGTGTGGCCTCCTATTGGATTGATACCTTGGTTCTCGAAAACTGAGGGAAATACTTACGCTACTCTGCTGCATCATCCCTTCCTCTTCGGGGAAATCCAACGCAAGCTCAAGAGGTAGCAAGAAGAATTTCTGGCACCGTTGACGGGGAGTCTACGCAAAAAGTCAACATACCAAGTACCCATCACAATTCCTATCTCTCGCATTACATTATTTGCCATTTGCCTCTCGTTTTTCTCTCCCCCACTTCACCCTTGCTGTTTTATTCGCCCTCTCTTTCCCAATCTCCTTCTCCTCCTCCCTCTCTTTTCTGCTTACATTTTTGTTTGCTCGTGTGTTGGATTGCTTGTTTGTCACGATGGCTCAAGATACTACCAAATTGTGTGACTTCACCAATACCAATAATAATGATTTCCTTAGCACTCCGATTGCTCCTCTTGCCAATACTGAATCTTGTGAAATCAATACTGCTTTGTTGAATCTTGTTATGAAAGATCAATTCGCCGGCCTTCCTAGTGAAGATGCCGCTACTCATCTGAATAGCTTCATTGATTTATGTGATATGCAAAAGAAAAAAGATGTCGATAATGATGTCGTTAAATTGAAGCTATTTCCTTTTTCGCTTAGAGATCGTGCTAAAGCTTGGTTTTCGTCTTTGCCTAAAAATAGTATTGATTCTTGGAACAAGTGCAAAGATGCTTTTATCTCTAAGTATTTCCCTCCCGCTAAGATCATCTCTCTTAGAAACGATATTATGAACTTTAAGCAACTTGATCATGAACATGTTGCACAAGCTTGGGAGAGAATGAAATTAATGATACGTAATTGCCCTACTCATGGTTTGAATTTGTGGATGATTATACAAAAATTTTATGCCGGATTGAATTTTGCTTCTAGAAATCTTTTAGATTCGGCCGCGGGAGGCACTTTTATGGAAATCACTTTAGGAGATGCTACTAAACTCCTAGATAATATTATGGTTAATTATTCTCAATGGCATACTGAAAGATCTTCTAATAAAAAAGTGCATGCGATAGAAGAAATCAATGTTTTGAGTGGAAAGATGGATGAACTTATGAAATTATTTGCTACTAAGAGTGTTTCTTCTGATCCTAATGATATGCCTTTGTCTACTTTGATTGAGAATAACAATGAATCTATGGATGTGAATTTTGTTGGTAGGAATAATTTTGGTAACAACGCTTATAGAGGGAATTTTAATCCTAGGCCATATCCTAGTAATCCTTCTAATAATTATGGGAATTCCTACAACAACTCTTATGGAAATTATAATAAGATGCCCTCTGAATTTGAGAATAGTGTTAAAGAGTTTATGAATTCACAAAAGAATTTTAATGCTTTGCTTGAAGAGAAATTGCTTAAAGTTGATGATTTGGCTAGGAACGTTGATAGAATTTCTCTTGAGATTGATTCTTTAAAGCTTAGATCTATTCCTCCTAAGCATGATATCAATGAGTCTCTCAAAGCCATGAGAATTTCCATTGATGAGTGCAAGGAAAGAACCGCTAGGATGCGTGCTTCCAAAGATGCCTTTATTAAAGCGTGTTCTTCCAATTCCTATGAAAATCAAGATGAAGATCTAAAAGTTATTGATGTGTCTCCTATTAAATCTTTGTTTTGCAATATGAATCTTGATGAAACTGAATATGATCTTCCTTTACCTAGAAGGCGTTCTAAAAATTCGGAGTATTTAGATCTTTATGATGAAATTGATGAAAGTGGGATTGAAAGAAATAAAAATCTAGATGTTGCTAAACCCACTATATTGGATTTCAAGGAATTTAATTATGAAAGTTGCTCTTTAATTGATTGTATTTCCTTGTTGCAATCCGTGCTAAATTCTCCACATGCTTATAGTCAAAAGAAAGCCTTCACCGAACATATTGTTGATGCCTTGATGCAATCTTATGAAGAAAAACTTGAGTTGAAAGTTTCTATCCCTAGAAAACTCTATGATGAGTGGGAACCAACTATTAAAATTAAAATTAAAGATCATGAGTTTTATGCTTTGTGTGATTTGGGTGCTAGTGTCTCCACTATCCCCAAACTTTGTGTGATTTGCTAGATTTCCGCAATTTTGATGATTGCTCTCTAAACTTGCATCTTGCGGATTCTACTATTAAGAAACCTATGGGAAGGATTAATGATGTTCTTATTGTTGCAAATAGAAATTATGTGCCCGTAGATTTCATTGTTCTTGATATAGATTGCAATCCTTCTTGCCCTATTATTCTTGGTAGACCTTTCCTTAGAACGGTTGGTGCGATTATTGATATGAAGGAAGGGAATATTAGATTTCAATTTCCATTAAAAAAGGGCATGGAACACTTTCCAAGAAAGAAAATAAAATTGCCATATGAAACTATCATGAGAGCCACTTATGGATTGCCTACCAAAGATGGCAATACCTAGATCTATCCTCGCTTTTATGCCTAGCTAGGGGCGTTAAACGATAGCGCTTGTTGGGAGGCAACCCAATTTTATTTTTATTCCTTGATTTTTGCTCCTGTTTAGTAATAAATAAATTATTTAGCCTCTGTTTTGGTTGTGTTTTTTGTGTTTAATTAGTGTTTGTGCCAAGTAGAACCGTTGGGAAGACTTGGGGAAAGTCTTGTTGAACTTGCTGTAAAAAACAGAAACTTTAGCGCTCACGAGAACTGCTGTCATTTTTATTTGAAGAGTGATATTTAGTTAATTATTTTTGCAGATGATTAATAGATAAATTCCTCACGTCCAGAAATTTATTTTAGAATTTTTGGGGTTCCAGATCTTGCGCTAGCTACAGATTACTACAGACTGTTCTGTTTTTGACAGATTCTGTTTTTCGTGTGTTGTTTGCTTATTTTGATGAATCTATGGTTAGTAAAATAGTTTATAATCCATAGAGAAGTTGGAATACAGTAGGTTTAACACCAATATAAATAAATAATGAGTTCATTACAGTACCTTGAAGTGGTCTTTTGTTTTCTTTCGCTAACGGAGCTCACGAGTTTTCTACTTTAAGTTTTGTGTTGTGAAGTTTTCAAGTTTTGGGTGAATTCTTGTGATGGATTATGGAACAAGGAGTGGCAAGAGCCTAAGCTTGGGGATGCCCATGGCACCCCCAAGATAATCCAAGGACACCAAAAAGTCAAAGCTTGGGGATGCCCCGGAAGGCATCCCCTCTTTCGTCCACTTCCATCGGTAATTTACTTGGAGCTATATTTTTATTCACCAACATGATATGTGTTTTGCTTGGAGCGTCTTGTATTATTTGTGTCTTTGTGTTTTAGTATGCCACAATCATCCTTGCTGTACACACCTTTTGAGAGAGCCATACATGAATTAAAATTTGATAGAATACTCTATGTGCTTCACTTATATCTTTTGAGCTATGTAGTTTTGCTCTATGTGCTTCACTTATATCTTTTGAGCGTTATAATTTTGCTCTATGTGCTTCACTTAGATCTTTTAGAGCACGGTGGTGGATTTGTTTTAAAGAAACTATTGATCTCTCATGCTTCACTTAAATTATTTTGAGAGTCTCTTAATAGCATGGTAATTTGCTTAATAATAATATGCTTGGTATTCAAGATTTGTGAAACTTTCTTTTGAGTGTGTTGAATACTAAGAAAAGATTGAAGCATGATAATTGTTTTGAGATATGGAGGTGATAATATTAAAGTCATGCTAGTTGAGTAGTTGTGAATTTAAAGAATACTTGTGTTAAAGTTTGTGATTCCCGTAGCATGCACGTATGGTGAACCGTTATGTGATGAAGTCGGAGCATGATTTATTTATTGATTGTCTTCCTTATGAGTGGCGGTCGGGGACGAGCGATGGTCTTTTCCTACCAATCTATCCCCCTAGGAGCATGCGCGTAATACTTTGCTTTGATAACTTCTAGATTTTTGCAATAAGTATATGAGTTCTTTATGACTAATGTTGAGTCCATGGATTATACGCACTCTCACCCTTCCACCTTTGCTAGCCTCTCTAATACCGCGCACTTTCGCCGGTATCATACACCTACCATATACCTTCCTCAAAACAGCCACCATACCTACCTATTATGGCATTTCCATAGCCATTCCGAGATATATTGCCATGCAACTTTCCACCGTTCCGTTTATTATGACACACTCCATCATTGTCATATTGCATATCCCGGTACACCGCCGGAGGCATTCATATAGAGTCATATTTTGTTCTAAGTATCGAGTTGTAATTGTTGAGTTGTAAGAAAAATAAAAGTGTGATGATCATCATTATTAGAGCATTGTCCCAGTGAGGAAAGGATGATGGAGACTATGATTCCCCCACAAGTCGGGATGAGACTCCGGACGAAAAATAAATAAAAGAGGCCAAAGAAGCCCAAAAAAGAAAGAAAGAGGCCATAAAAAAGAGAAAAGGCCCAAATAAAAAAATGAGAGAAAAAGAGAGAAGGGACAATGTTACTATCCTTTTACCACACTTGTGCTTCAAAGTAGCACCATGATCTTCATAGTAGAGAGTCTCTCATGTTATCACTTCCATATACTAGTGGGAATTTTACATTATAGAACTTGGATTGTATATTCCAATGATGGGCTTCCTCAAATTGCCCTAGGTCTTCATGAGCAAGCAAGTTGGATGCACACCCACTTAGTTTCTTTTTGAGCTTTCATATACTTATAGCTCTAGTGCATCCGTTGCATGGCAATCCCTACTCACTCACATTGATATCTATTGATGGGCATCTCCATAGCCCGTTGATACGCCTAGTTGATGTGAGACTATCTTCTCCTTTTTGTCTTCTCCACAACCACCATTCTATTCCACCTATAGTGCTATATCCATGGCTCACGCTCATGTATTGCGTGAAGATTGAAAAAGTTTTGAAAAAGTTAGAGTATGAAACAATTGCTTGGCTTGTCATCGGGGTTGTGCATGATTTAAATACTTTGTGTGGTGAAGATAGAGCATAGCCAGACTATATGATTTTGTAGGGATAACTTTCTTTGGCCATGTTATTTTGAGAAGACATAATTGCTTTGTTAGTATGCTTGAAGTATTATTATTTTTATGTAAATTTAAACTTTTGTCTTGAATCTTTCGAATCTGAATATTCATATCACAATTAAGAAGATTTGCATTGAAATTATGCCAAGTAGCACTCCGCATCAAAAATTCTATTTTTATCATTTACCTACTCGAGGACGAGCAGGAATTAAGCTTGGGGATGCCTGATACGTCTCCAACGTATCTATAATTTTTGATTGCTCCATGCTATATTATCTACTGTTTTGGACTATATTGGGCTTTATTTTCCACTTTTATATTATTTTTGGGACTAACCTATTAACCGGAGGCCCAGCCCAGAATTGCTGTTTTTTTTCCTATTTTAGTATTTCGGAGAAACAGAATATCAAACGGAGTCCAAACGGAATAAAACCTTCGGGAACGTGATTTTCTCACCGAACATGATCCAGGAGACTTGGACCCTACTCCAAGGAGTCAAAGAGGCGGTCACGAGGGTGGGGGGCGCGCCCCCTGCCTCGTGGGCCCCTCGGTGCTCCACCGACGTACTCCTTCCTCCTATATATACCTACGTACCCCCAAACGATCAGAACAGGAGTCAAAAACCTAATTCCATCGCCGCAACTTTCTGTATCCACGAGATCCCATCTTGGGGCCTGTTCCGGAGCTCCGTCGAAGAGGGCCGTCATCACGGAGGGCTTCTACATCATCATATCCTCTCCGATGAAGTGTGAGTAGTTTACCTCAGACCTTCGGGTCCATAGTTAGTAGCTAGATGGCTTCTTCTCTCTTTTTGGATCTCAATACAAAGTTCTCCCCCTCTCTTGTGGAGATCTATTCGATGTAATCTTCTTTTTGCGGTGTGTTTGTTGAGACCGATGAATTGTGGGTTTATGATCAAGTCTATCTATGAATAATATTTGAATCTTCTCTGAATTCTTTTATGTATAATTGGTTATCTTTGCAAGTCTCTTCGAATTATCCGTTTGGTTTGGCCAACTAGATTGGTAGTTCTTGCCATGGGAGAAGTGCTTAGCTTTGGGTTCGATCTTGCGGTGTCCTTTCCCAGTGACAGAAGGGGCAGCAAGGCACGTATTGCATCGTTGCCATCGAGGATAACAAGATGGGGTTTATTTCATATTGCATGAATTTATCTCTCTACATCATGTCATCTTGCTTAAAGCGTTACTCTGTTTTTAACTTAATACTCTAGATGCATGCTGGATAGCGGTCGATGAGTGGAGTAATAGTAGTAGATGCAGAATCGTTTCGGTCTACTTGTCACGGACGTGATGCCTATATACATGATCATGCCTAGATATTCTCATAACTATGCTCAATTCTGTCAATTGCTCAACAGTAATTTGTTCACCCACCGTAGAATACTTATGCTCTTGAGAGAAGCCACTAGTGAAACCTATGGCCCCCGGGTCTATTCTCATCATATCAATCTCCATCACTTTAATCTTGCTTTTCTTTTTTACTTTGCCTTTTACTTTTCACTTTGCATCTCTATACCAAAAATACCAAAAATATTATATCTATCAGATCTCAGTCTCGTAAGTGACCGTGAAGGAATTGACAACCCCTAATCGCGTTGGTTGCGAGTAGCTATCGTTTTGTGCAGGTACGAGGGACTTGAGCGTGGCCTCCTACTGGATTGATACCTTGGTTCTCGAAAACTGAGGGAAATACTTACGCTACTCTGCTGCATCATCCCTTCCTCTTCGGGGAAATCCAATGCAAGCTCAAGAGGTAGCAGCTAGCTATCTCATAATTTGTGTGTCTCGTATATATATATGATTGCTTGGTTTATTTATTTTACCGATTATAGTTATGTGATATTTCTTTCGTGGGGTATGTAGTCATATGATATTACTATGTACAAGTTTCGGCAAATTATTATTATGTGTGGTAGTTGATCAGTGAACTTTTGTGTTGGTTTGATATTTTTTATATGTTCATGACATGCCTAGGAGTCACTCATAATTATTTCATAATTTTAGATGTTAGATGTAACTGACTAGATTTACTGTAAGGATTTCTTTTACTTACCTATTATATATTTGTAAATTGTCTCATGTGATATTGTTGCATAGCATGTAGCGCTATCTTATGCATGTGTACAATTTTTGTTGAATGTTCGCCATGCTTAAATTCTATAGGATTATTCTAGGCTTTGCTCTCTTCATTGAATCATTAATTACTTCATGTCTTGATTAATTTTAATTGTTGCTTAGCATTGATATATCTTAGATATGGTTCACATTTTCATTTCCATCCATGTCACATGTTGTTTTATTGGTTTGAAATCATGCCATGCCTATGATAGTTGTTTAGGTATTTGTCATGTGTGTTCTTGCATAGTTTTCTTTATGCTAGGTTATAGATGTTAAATAAAGTGTTATATTACTTTAGAACAATTCCATTATAGTTTTCTGTGGCATAACACATTTTGTGTAGTTGTTCCTCTATTTTCGTACATGTCGCCATCCTAGATTACATTGTTGGTTCCTTTATGTCATGATTTAGGTCTTAGTGCTATATAGAATTTGTGCTCGTGGCATAGAACTTAGTTTATTACTTCTTAGTAATTATCCATCTACTTACCTAGGCAGTGGTTATGCATGATGAATTGCTTGTCATATTTTGTTAGCACTTTCTCAAAGTCATGTGTGTTCCATTGGATGATTTACATGTGTTATATGAGTGTTAGTTTGTACTTTATGATCACACATATGGTTAGCCTTTGCCTGTTAGAGATACATGTTTCCAGTGTATGATCTCATATGACTTAAGTTTGATGCTTCATCAATAACCCGCATGATGATGCAACTGCATAACTAGATTGTATAGCATGTATGTAGCAGTTCATGTATTAGATCATGCCTAGTGGTGTATCTATGTCTTTGCAACTATAGATTGTAACAAATAGAAGTGCATGTCATTTTCACTCATTCTAGTATAGTACATTGCTTGATGTCATAATCTGGTTGTCTAACTTGCCTAAATGCTTAGTATGGCATGTCCATGTGCTTATAGGACATAACTATGTCCATGTGCTTATATGAGATAACTAGTATGTAAGGTTGTGTGCTCTTTCCATTCTTGATGTTCATGTTAGTTGATATCAACTAAGTTATCTCATTGCTGCGAGTTGTATTATATTAGTATCATACTTTGTCATCTTGTGTGATGATCATTCATACTTAGCATTATACATTTGTACCTAGTTATTACATTGTTGTATATCTAGATGTCGTTCATGCAAGTGATCTTTCATATTTTATGATGTTCCAGGTGTTATAGTTGTACTTGTGTTGCTCTTATATGATTGACTTGTCTCACGTAGTATTATGAGTGCTTTATACTTGTTGTGATAGTTCATCTCATGTTTAGGATAGTTGTACATCCTTTTGTTCCATATGTTGTATAGTTTCTTGTTAATTCCTTTACAAATGAATTGGTTTGATATAATAGACTTGATCCTATTTCTTTTAGTAATGTTTTATGGCTATACCTAGATCAATTAAATCCATGTTGTTCAATGGTATTTGATTGCTTAACTAGTATGGTTTACAATGTTGGTTTGATTATCATATGGATTACTTGCTTTTGAATATTATAGATGATGTATATGTTTGGATGCTATTGATGACCATTAAAAATATTTAGATTATGTCTAATTATTTATTTGTGGTTAACTTTTACCTTGAGCATGTCATGTTGTGATTGCGTAGTTAAATGCATAGGATAGTTCCTTTTTATGTGTGTTGATTCCATTGCTTTTTGTTATATAGTTAGGTGTGATGTGTAGTGGGTACTACTAGTGGTTAGTACCATAGTTCGTATTAGAACGTTAGTATTGTTGGCAAGCCTTGATTATCCATCATCAACTAAACCCTGTCAATTCATCGAGTCCTCTACTTACCTTCCAGTCATGTTATCTCCTTTTGGAATCTCCATCTGATCAATATCTTGCTATCCATCCACCCTTAATTTGTTTTGGATGTTATTTGGATTACTTTTGTTTTAGTATTTATTGTTTGTCTTTTGCTATCGTTACGATGAGTAGGGAGTGGTGATGTTGGACAAGGAGATAACAGGTTACGAAGAAGGACTCAACAATGAAGGCATGCCTCCTTCTTTGATCATACCTATCCTATGGTTTACAAAATTGCATTGAGTTTTATTGTTACTACTGTGCATGCTATTTTAATTCTCGTAGCTAGCGTGTCAATTGACACATTACCTTGATCCGCTTGTCGCCTATTTACTTGACACCTGAGTAGAAGTATAAGGTTCCCGTAGAGTAGAAATGCTTAGCCATGCTTATCACCCTATAGGTGCCTTGTTGAATGATCTCTGAGTCATTGACAGTTGAAACTTAATGCTGAGCTAGGCCTGTTGGCCCTTGTTGACCTTCTCTATCCTCTTCTACTCTGGGTGAAACTTACCATCTGAATACTGGCGCGGGCGACAGCTGAATCAAAGATTGAAGGAGCGATTGGCTGCCCTTCACGAGTTGAAGGGGGCAATCAGTCGTCCGTGCCGCTTAAGGCCTAATAAGTCTTGGATTTGAAGATTGTGATAACAGTACAACCACATGCTATATGGGCGCTGGCTTGGTCAAGTAAGCTAGTCAGCCTTAGGTGTCGATGTCGCCGTACCGCAGATGGGATAGCTACCTTGCGAGGAGTATCTGATAACCCACAAGTATAGGGGATCGCAACAGTTTTCGATAAGTAAGAGTGTCGAACCCAACGAGGAGCTAAAGATAGAACAAATATTCCCTCAAGTTCTATCGACCACCGATACAACTCTACACACGCTTGACGTTCGCTTTACCTAGAACAAATATGAAGCTAGAAGTACTTTGTAGGTGTTTTCGGAAAGGCTTGCAAGAAAGTAAAGAGCACGAAAATAAAACTAGGGGCTGTTAAGGTAAAGAAGCAACTAAAGTAAATATAGCGAGTGTGGAAAAGTGGTGGTAGGAGTTGCGAAATTGTCCCTTAAGCAATTGACTACTTTACTAGACCGATAGCAAGTATTATGTGGGAGAGGCCACTGCTAGCATGTCATCCCTTACTTGGAATTCTATGCACTTATGATTGGAACTATTAGCAAGCATCCGCAACTACTAATGTTCATTAAGGTAAAACCCAACCATAGCATTAAGATATATTGGTCCCCCTTCAATCCCATATGCATCAATATCTATGCTAGGTTGAAGCTTCTATCACTCTTGCCCTCCAATACATAGTCCTATCAACATACAACTAACCCTATGGTGTGATCCACACGCGCGCTCATATGATGGGCACCAAAGGACAACAACATAACCACAAGAAAATTAAATCAATCATAGCAATTCATCAACCACCGATAGGACAACGAAAATCTACTTAGACATCATAGGATGGCAACACATCATTGGATAATAATATGAAGCATAAAGCACCATGTTCAAGTAGAGGGTACAGCGGGTTGCGGGAGAGTGGACCACTGTAGATAGAGGGGGGAAGGTGATGGAGATGTTGGTGAAGATGGCGGAGTGATGACCCACAAGTATAGGGGATCTATCGTAGTCCTTTCAATAAGTAAGAGTGTCGAACCCAACGAGGAGCAGAAGGAAATGATAAGTGGTTTTCAGCAAGGTATTCTCTGCAAGTACTGAAATAAGTGGTAACAGATAGTTTTGTGATAAGATAGATTGTAACGAGCAACAAGTAACAAAAGTAAATAAAGTGCAGCAAGGTGGCCTAATCCTTTTGTAGCAAAGGACAAGCCGGAACAAACTCTTATAATAGGAAAAGCGCTCCTGGGGACACATGGAAATATCGTCAAGCTAGTTTTCATCACGTTCATATGATTCGCGTTCGATACTTTGATAATTTGATATGTGGGTGGACCGGTGCTTGGGTGCTGTTCTTACTTGAACAAGCATCCCACTTATGATTAACCTCTATTGCAAGCATCCGCAACTACAACAAAAGTATTAAGGCAAACCTAACCATAGCATGAAACATATGGATCCAAATTAGCCCCTTACGAAGCAACGCATAAACTAGGGTTTAAGCTTATGTCACTCTAGCAACCCATCATCTACTTATTACTTCCCAGTGCCTTCCTCTAGGCCCAAATAATGGTTAAGTGTTATGTAGTCGACATTCACATAACACCACTAGAGGCTAGACAACATACATCTTATCAAAATATCAAACGAATACCAAATTCACATGACTACTCATAGCAAGACTTCTCCCTTGTCCTCAGGAACGAATGTAATTACTCACAAAGCATATTCATGTTCATAATCGGAGGGGTAATAATATGCATATAGGATATGAACATATGATCTTCCACCAAATAAACCAACTAGCATCAACTATAAGGAGTAATCAACACTACTAGCAACCTACTAGCACCAATCCCGGACTTTGAGACAAGAATTGGATACAAGATATGAACTAGGGTTTGGAGATGAGATGGTGCTGGTGAAGATGTTGATGGAGATTGCCCTCTCCCGATGAGAGGAGCGTTGGTGATGACGATGGTGATGATTTCCCCCTCCCGGAGGGAAGTTTGCCCGGCAGAACAGCTCTGCCGAAGCTCTGGATTGGATCCGCCAAGGTTCCGCCTCGTGGCGGCGGAGTCTCGTCCCGAAAAGTTCCTTCTTATTTTTTTCTCATCGAAAGACCTCATATAGGAGAAGATGGGCATCAGAGAGCCACCAGGGGGCCCACGAGGTAGGGGGCGTGCCCCCCACCCTTGTGAGAAGGGCGTGGGCCCCCTGGCCTTCATCTTTGGCGTGGATTTTTCTTTATTTCTTTTAAGATGTTCCCTGGAGTTTCAGGACTTTTGGAGTTGCGCAGAATAGGTCTCTAATATTTGCTCCTTTTCCAGACAAGAATTCCAGCTGCCGACATTCTCCCTCTTTCTGTAAACCTTGTAAAATAAGAGAGAATAGCCATAAGTATTGTGACATAAAGTGAAATAACAGTCCATAATGCGATAAATGTCGATATAAAAGCATGATGCAAAATGGACGTATCAACTCCCCCAAGCTTAGACCTCGCTTGTCCTCAAGCGAAAAGCCTATAACAATAAATATGTCCTCGTGTTTAGAGGTAGAGGCGTCGATAAAAATAAAATACGGACATGAAGGCATCATGATTATTCTCATAACAGCAACATATATAGATTTTGTCATACAATTACTTATGTTCAAGTGATGATTTGTTCACAATGCAAAAGTATAAATCATAAACCTTATTGGGCTCCAACAAACTATAACCTCAGTCATTGAAGCAATTGCAATTTATCATAACATTGGAAAGAGTCTATGTCAGAGCTAAAAAGCAAGTCCACATACTCAACTATCATTTAGTCCTCCATAATTGCTAACACTCACGCGATACTTGTGGTTACGGAGTTTTAATCAGACACAGAGAAAGATAGGGGCTTATAGTTTTGCCCCACAACCTTTTACCTCAAAGGGTAATGTCAACAATAATGGTTCATGCTCCCCTACATCCAATTATTGTTCTTTCCAACATGCGGAGCTTGCCAAAGGATAAAATGAAAAAGAAAAGGTGAAGATCACCATGACTCTTGCATAAGGTAGAGGATAATAATAAAGGATAGGCCCTTCGCAGAGGGAAGCAGAGGTTGCCATGCACTTTTATGGTTGGATATATAAAATCTCAATGCGAAAGAACATCACTTTATATTGCCCCTTGTGATATGAACCTTTATTATGTAGTCCGTCGCTTTTATTACTTGACGTCTACTAACATTACCAATTCTTTGACATTCATCACAAGACAAGACAAACTTACGGGAATCCTTGAAGAGAGTGGGCCAATAGAAACCAGATTGCAATACCTTATGTGCAGTTCTATCTCTAGCGTGGTGTCCTCCATAAGACTCGAAATGACACTTGTGTAGGATCTGTTCCTGTTCATGCTCAGGTACACAACATCTAATAACACCATCTACTCCTTCTTTATAAAGATGTGGGTCATCCCAAAAGTAATGTCTCAAATCATAGAAGAACTTTTTCTTTTGTTGGTATGTGAAGCTAGGTGGTATAAATTTAGCAACAATATAATTAGCATAATTAGCATAGCATGGAGTACTACGAGAAGTACTTATAACATTTAATTGTTCATCAGGAAAGTTATCATTAATAGGTAGTGGGTCATCAAGAATATTTTCTAACCTAGACAGGTTGTCTGCAACGGGGTTCTCAGCTCCCTTTCTATCAACAATATGCAAATCAAATTCTTGTAGCAAGAGACCCATCTAATAAGTCTAGGTTTAGCATCTTTCTTTTCCATAAGATATTTAATAGCAACATGATCAGTTTGAATAGTTACTTTAGAATCAACAATATAAGATCTGAACTTATCACAAGCAAATACAACTACTAAGAGTTCTTTTTCAGTAGTAGCATAATTTCTTTGAGCATTATCTAGAGTCTTACTAGCATAATGAATAACATTTAATTTCTTATCAACTCTTTGCCCTAGAACAACACCTACAGCATAATCACTAGCATCACACATAATTTCAAAGGGTAGGTTCCAATGAGGTGGCTGAACAACAGGTGCAGAGACTAATGCTTTCTTAAGTATTTCAAATGCTTCTACACAATCATCATCAAAGACAAATGGTATATCTTTTTGCAATAAATTAGTCAGAGGCCGAGAAATTTTTGAGAAGTCCTTAATGAACCTCCTATAAAATCCAGCGTGACCAAGGAAACTTCTTATACCTTTGATGTCCTTGGGACATGGCATCTTTTCAATAGCATCAACCTTGGCTTTATCAACTTCAATACCTCTTTCAGAAACTTTGAGCCCCAAGACAATACCTTCGTTAACCATAAAGTGACACTTTTCCCAATTCAAGACAAGATTAGTTTCTTCACATCTCTGCAAAACTCGATCAAGATTGCTCAAGCAATCATCAAAAGAGGAGCCATAGATGGAAAATTCGTCCATGAAAACCTCACAAATCTTTTCACAAAAGTCAGAGAATATAGCCATCATGCATCTTTGAAAGGTAGCAGGTGCATTACATAAACCAAAAGGCATATGTCTATAAGCAAAAGTACCAAAAGGGCATGTAAAAGTAGTCTTTGATTGATCTCTAGCCGACACAGGTATTTGAGAGAAACCAGAATAACCATCTAGAAAGCAATAGTGTGTATGTTTGCATAATCTTTCTAGCATTTGATCAATAAAAGGTAAGGGGTAATGATCTTTCTTAGTAGCTTTATTTAATTTGCGGAAATCAATTACCATCCTATAACCTGTGATAATTCTTTGCGGAATCAATTCATCTTTATCATTAGGAACAACAGTAATACCTCCCTTCTTAGGGACACAATGGACAGGACTTACCCACTCACTATCAGCAATGGGATAGATTATACCTGCCTCCAGAAGCTTTAGCATTTCTTTTCTAACCACTTCTTTCATTTTAGAATTCATACGGCATTGAGGATCACGAACTGGTTTGGCATCTGCTTCCAAATTTATTTTATGTTGACATAAAGTGGGACTAATGCCCTTAAGATCATCAAGAGTATATCCAATAGCAGCACGATGCTTCTTCAGAGTTTTCAATAATCTTTCTTCTTCATGCTCTGAAAGGTTAGCACTAATAATAACAGGATATATCTTCTTTTCATCAAGATAAGCATATTTAAGATTATCAGGCAAAGGTTTAAGCTCAAACACGGGATCACCCTTAGGTGGAGGAGGATCCCCTAAAATTTCAACAGGCAAGTTGTGATGCAGAATAGGTTCCTGTTTAAAGAATACTTCATCTATTTCCCTTCTTTCATTCATGAACATATCATTTTCATGGTCTAGCAAATAGTGTTCTAAAGGATCACTAGGAGGTACGGCAATAGAAGCAAGACCAATAATTTCATCCTTACTAGGTAATTCTTCCTCACGATGTTGTTTACTAAATTTAGAGAAATTAAACTCATGAACCATATCATCCAAACCAACAGTAACAATATTCTTAGTGCAGTCTATGGTAGCATTGACAGTATTTAAGAAGGGTCTACCAAATATAATGGGACAAAAGCTATCTTGTGGAGAAGTAAGAACAAGAAAATCGGCAAGATACTTAGTTTTCCCACACAAGACTTCAACATCTCTAACAATTCCAATTGGTGCAATAGTATCTCTATTAGCAAGTTTAATAGTAACATCAATATCTTCTAACTCAACAGGTGCAATTTCATTCTTAATTTCTTTGTATAAGTCATGAGGTATAATACTAGCACTAGCACCCATATCACATAAGCCATGATAACAATGATCTCCTATTTTAACAGAAATAACAGGCACGCCTACCACATGTCTATGTTTATCCTTATCACAAGGTTTAGCAATTCTAGCAGTTTCACCTTCGAACTGAATAACATGCCCATAAATATTATCAGACAAGAGATCTTTAACAATAGCAATATTAGGTTCTACTTTAACTTGCTCAGGAGGTGTATAAGTTCTAATAGTGCTGTTACGAACAACAGTTGAAGCTTTAGCATGATCCTTTATTCTAACAGGGAAAGGTGGTTTCTCAATATAAGAAGTAGGAACAATAGGATCATTATAAGTGACAGTCTTTTCTTCAACTTTAATAGGTGCAGCTACTTTTACTTCTATGGGAGGATGATATTTAAACCACTTCTCCTTAGGGAGATCAACATAAGTAGCAAAAGATTCACAAAAAGAAGCTACTATCTCAGAGTCAAGTCCATATTTAGTGCTAAACTTACGGAAAACATCGGTATCCATAAAAGATTTAACACAATCAAACTTAGGTGTCATACCTGACTCCTTACCTTCGTCGAGGTCCCAATCTTCAGAGTTGCGTTTAATTCTATCCAATAAATTCCATCTGAATTCAATAGTCTTCATCATAAAAGAGCCAACACAAGAAGTATCGAGCATGGTGCAATTGTTTTTAGAAAGCCGAGCATAAAAACTTTGCATAATTATTTCTCTCGAGAGCTCATGATTGGGGCATGAATATAACATTGATTTAAGCCTCCCCCAAGCTTGAACGATGCTTTCTCCTTCGCGAGGCCAGAAATTATATATATAATTGTGATCACGATGAACAAGATGCATAGGGTAATACTTTTGATGAAATTCCAGCTTCATTCTTTTATAGTCCCACGATCTCATATCATCACATAGCCTATAGCATATCAATGTGTCTCCCTTCAAAGATAAAGGGAATACCTTCTTCTTAGCAACATCATCGGGTATACCTGTAAGCTTAAATAATCCACAAACTTCATCCACATATATTAAGTGCTCATCAGGATGCTTTGTTCCATCTCCTGTAAAAGGATTACCTAGCAGTTTTTCTATCATACCCGAAGGATACTCATAAGGAATTTCATTTTCAATAGGTTCAGTAGGTTGAGGAGCAACTCTTTGCTCTACTGGACGGGGTGAAGATACCCTGAACAAGCCCCTCAGAGAATTACTTTCCATAGTAACAAGTGACAGTAAATTTCAGCACACTATATAAAATTTTCCTTACCAAATTCCACCTACCAAAGGCGCTACACTCCCCGGCAACGGCGCCAGAAAAGAGTCTTGATGACCCACAAGTATAGGGGATCTATCGTAGTCCTTTCGATAAGTAAGAGTGTCGAACCCAACGAGGAGCAGAAGGAAATGATAAGCGGTTTTCAGCAAGGTATTCTCTGCAAGTACTGAAATAAGTGGTAACAGATAGTTTTGTGATAAGATAGATTGTAACGAGCAACAAGTAACAAAAGTAAATAAAGTGCAGCAAGGTGGCCCAATCCTTTTGTAGCAAAGGACAAGCCGGAACAAACTCTTTGTAACGCCCCGAGACCGATGTGCCAGGTGTCTTCCAGTTATTCGTTGTTGTTGCCTTGTCATTGCTTGCGTGTCATGCATCTCATATCATGTCATCATGTGCATTTCATTTGCATACATGTTCGTCTCATGCATCCGAGCATTTTCCCCGTTGTCCGTTTTGCAATCCGGCGCTCCTATGTCATCCGGTGTCCCTTTCTACCTTTTTTCGTGTGCGGGTGTTAAACGTTTTCGGATTGGACCGGGACTTGTCATGCGGCCTTGGTTTACTACCGGTAGACCGCCTGTCAAGTTTCGTACCATTTGGACTTCGTTTGATACTCCAACAGTTAACCAAGGGACCGAAAAGGCCTCGTGTGTGTTGCAGCCCAACACCCTTCCAATTTGGCCCAAAACCCACCTAAACCTCCTCCATCTTCTCGGTCGTTCGATCATGATCGCGTGGCCGAAAATCGCACCTCATTTGGACTCTCCTAGCTCCCTCTACCTATATATTTGCACCCCCCCCCCCGAAAATTCGCGCAGATAAAACCCTAGCAACTTCCCACTCCGCCGCCGGACGTGTCCGCCCGCACCGGACGCGTCCACCGGCCGCGTCATCCCGACGTATCAGGGAGCACCACGTCAGCTCCACTGTCGCCCGAGCCAACCGCAGCGCGCCATGTCAGCGCCCGCGCCGCCCCACTTCGCCGCTGACCCGCGAGCCCAGATCCGCCCGCGGCACTCGCGATGAACTCCGCCGCTCTCCGGCGCCGGACTCTGTTGCTCGCCAGAGTTGGACCTCGCCGGAGGCCGCAACACCGTCGCCTCGTCGCCGGTCTTCAACGCCCCGCCGCCTGCGAGCCCGCGCCCCGCGCGCACGCTCCCCTCCTCCGCCGCCGCCACTCTAGTCCCTCACCACCGCGGCGCCCTCTCCGCCCGGCCACCGGCGCCCTCGCCGGACCTCGCCGCCGTGACGCCATGGTTGCCGCCCTGCCGAGCTCCTTCACCGGCCTTGCCCGAAACCGTCCTGATCCGGTGCCAAGGTGGCCAGATCCGCATGCCTCCGCCCTGCCGTGCCCGTTCATCGCCAGCCAGCCTCCTGCCGCGGCCGCCATGCCTCGCCATCGCCGGAGCACCGGCGTGCGCCACCGCCGCCGTGCGGGATCGGGAGGAGCCCGATCCGCACCTCCCTGCTCGCTCGCCCGCGTGGGCCGGCCCAGCTCTCCGGCCCACCTCCTCCAGCCGGCCTCCTCTCCGCGCCTGGGCCGAAGCCCGTGCGGTGAGCCCTCCCCTAATTTCCGCCCGTGCGAGTTATAGCTATCCTGCGCCCATCCGAATTCTTCCAAGTCCCAGTTTCCAGTAATTTTATGCAATCTTCATCATGTCGTAACTCTCTCATTGTAGCTCCGTTTCGCGCGTGTAGCATATCAAAATGTTTGTCTCGACGAGTACATCATTTCATCTCATTGCATCATTTTCATTTGAGCTCATCTTGATGCCCAAAATGCTGTTGGAAGAGGGCTATGTGGTTAATTTGTCAGATCTGTTGCATCAAATAGCTATTTGTCATTTTTGCCATGATTAATGTGTGCATGATATGCTCCTGAGCTCTACGTGTGTTTTGTTATGTGTCATGCCATCTTTACAGAGGTGCTTACCATGTATTTTTGTGATATGTGTGGTGACTAGCACAAGCTTGCAAAGTAGCGTATTCGGTAATGCTGATTTCAGGGACTTAGAATTTCTCTAAGTCCTTGTTCTGATTTTGTCATTATGCCATACGTTCATGTTGTTCCCTAGTGATCCGTGCCTCTTTTGAGGATGATCAGTAAGGATGCTTTGTTAACATTGTAGTGCTCTATCCATCCATGTCTTTGTTTGCATTTATGGAGCATCCTAGCTTGAGTCAGTCGAGCTCTACTTTTGCTATTTCGTGATTCCTGGCAGATTGTTGACTTGTTAGCGATTTTGCCGAGGATGTTGTTATTGATCCGTGCATGCTATGTTGTTGTTCTTGCCATGTATAGCTTCTATGCCATGTATTATTGATGGGTGTATGCTTAGTTTGTCATGCCTTGCTCTGTAGTGCATCGAGCTCGTAAACATGCCTACTCGTTAATAGATTTGCATGCTCCAGTTTTTCACAAAGTCTGTAATCTGTTTATGTTTTTGCCATGTTCACATGCTTGCAATTGTATTTTCTGATCCCTTTTGGCTCAAGGTCACTAAGGAACTTTTGTTAAGTGCTTTGAGTAGCTCCATGCCATGCCTTGCTTTGCCATGTTAAGTTCCTGTATCATATAGTTTTCATGCTCTAAAGTGTGCTACCTGATGTTAAATTCCAGACTTGTGTCAATTTCACTAAGTCTGAAACCTGTTATCGTTTGCATTTTTTCCATGCTTGTTTGAACCTGTTAATGGATGAATTAGCCGTAGCTCAGTGTTCATCCTTTGTCAAGCATCATGAGTGGATCCCTGCCATGTATTGTGTTGTCATGTTTGAGTGCTGTAGCATATTTATCTTGTTGCATTTAGTTGGTCACTTGCTGTTTTATCATAGACCGGTGCCATATTTGTTTTGCTTGCCATTTCAAACCGTGCATCCGATTCCGGTGATCTTTATATCGATTTCAACCGAAATCACCTCACCTTTCCAGTGGCACTATTGGATTTCCAAGTTGAGGCCAGGTTCAATCATTCCTTTCCAAATCATGCATATGCATCGCATACCGCATCCCGCACATCATACCATGTTCATGTGTTGGTTGTTTATTATGTTGTGTGCTTCTTTCCGGTGTTGCTTCTTCGGGTTGGTTCCGTTAACATCGTGATTGTGAGGACGCGTTCGACTACGTCCGTTTGTCTTCTTCATGGACTCGCTCTTCTTCCTTGCGGGATTTCAGGCAAGATGACCATACCCTCGAAATCACTTCTATCTTTGCTTGCTAGTTGCTCGCTCTTTTGCTATGCCTATGCTGCGATACCTACCACTTGCTTATCATGCCTCCCATATTGTGAAACCAAGCCTCTAACCCACCTTGTCCTAGCAAACCGTTGTTTGGCTATGTTACCGCTTTGCTCAGCCCCTCTTATAGCGTTGTTAGTTGCAGGTGAAGATTGAAGTTTGTTCCTTGTTGGAACATGGAGATGTTGTTCCTTGTTGGAACATGTTTACTTGTTGGGATATGACAATATATCTTATTTAATTAATGCATCTATATACTTGGTAAAGGGTGGAAGACTCGGCCTTATGCCTGGTGTTTTGTTCCACTCTTGCCGCCCTAGTTTCCGTCATATCGGTGTTATGTTCCCGGATTTTGCGTTCCTTACGCGGTTGGGTTATAATGGGAACCCCTTGACAGTTTGCCTTGAATAAAACTCCTCCAGCAAGGCCCAACGTTGGTTTTACCATTTGCCACCTAGCCTTTTCTTTCCCTTGAGTCGGCCGGCTCAAGGGTCATCTTTATTTTAACCCCCCCCCCCCCGGGCCAGTGCTTCTCTAAGTGTTGGTCCAACTGAGCGATGTCCGAGGCTACCAGGGGAAACTCTGGGCTGGCTTACCCGACGTCTGGCTCATCCGGTGTGCCCTGAGAACGAGATATGTGCAGCTCCTATCGGGATTTGTTGGCACATCTGGGTAGCTTTGCTAGTCTTGTTTTACCATTGTTGAAATATCTTGTAACCGGGATTTCGAGCCTGATCGGGTCTTCCAGCTAGAAGGAATATCCTTCATTGACCGTGAGAGCTTGTGATGGGCTAAGTTGGGACACCCCTACAGGGATTTGAACTTTCGAAAGTCGTGCCCGCGGTTATGGGCAGATGGGAATTTGTTAATGTCCGGTTGTAGAAAACCTGAAGTTGACCTTAATTAAAATACATCAACCGTGTGTGTAACCGTGATGGTCTCTTCTCGGCGGAGTCCGAGAAGTGAACACGGTGTTGGAGTTATGCTTGACGTAGGTTGTTCTAGGATCACTTCTTGATCATAGTTGTTCGACCGTGCTTTTGCATTCTCTTCTCGCTCTCTTTTGCGAATAGGTTAGCCACCATATATGCTAGTCGCTTGCTGCAGCTCCACCTCATACATGTTACCCTTCCTATAAGCTTAAATAGTCTTGATCGCGAGGGTGTGAGATTGCTGAGTCCCCGTGACTCACAGATACTTCCAAAACTAGTTTGCAGGTGCCGATGATACCGTGCAGGTGACGCCACTGAGCTCAGGAGGAGCTCGATGAAGATCTTGTCCTTTGTGTTGTTTCGTTCTAGTTGATCAGTAGTGGAGCCCAGTCGGGACGATCGGAGATCTATGTAACTTTTGGGGTAGTCTTATTTTATTTTGGTTCTGTAGTCAGACCTTGATTGTATCTGGATGATGTAATGCTTTATTCATGTAATTATGTGAAGTGGCGATTGTAAGCCAACTATGTATCTCTTTCCCTTATGTATTACATGGTTTGTGTGAAGATTACCTCACTTGCGACATTGCTTTCAATGCGGTTATGCCTCTAAGTCGTGCTTCGACACGTGGGAGATATAGCCGCATCAAGGGTGTTACACTTTTATAATAGGAAAAGCGCTCCCGAGGACACATGGGGATATCGTCAAGCTAGTTTTCATCATGTTCATATGATTCGCGTTCGATACTTTGATAATTTGATATGTGGGTGGACCGGTGCTTGGGTGCTATTCTTACTTGAACAAGCATCCCACTTATGATTAACCTCTATTGCAAGCATCTGCAACTACAACAAAAGTATTAAGGCAAACCTAACCATAGCATGAAACATATGGATCCAAATCAGCCCCTTACGAAGCAACGCATAAACTAGGGTTTAAGCTTCTGTCACTCTAGCAACCCATCATCTACTTATTAGTTGCCAATGCCTTCCTCTTGGCCCAAATAATGGTGAAGTGTTATGTAGTCGACGTTCACATAACACCACTAGAGGCTAGACAACATACATCTTATCAAAATATCAAATGAATACCAAATTCACATGACTACTCATAGCAAGACTTCCCCCTTGTCCTCGGGAACAAACGTAATTACTCACAAAGCATATTCATGTTCATAATCAGAGGGGTAATAATATGCATATAGGATCTGAACATATGACCTTCCACCAAATAAACCAACTAGCATCAACTACAAGGAGTAATCAACACTACTAGCAACCTACTAGCACCAATCCCGGACTTTGAGACAAGAATTGGATACAAGAGATGAACTAGGGGTTGGAGATGAGATGGTGCTGGTGAAGATGTTGATGGATATTGCCCTCTCCCGATGAGAGGAGTGTTGGTGATGACGATGGTGATGATTTCCCCCTCCCGGAGGGAAGTTTCCCCGGCAGAACAGCTCTGTCGGAGCTCTAGATTGGATCCGCTAAGGTTCCGCCTCGTGGCGGCGGAGTCTCATCCCGAAAAGTTCCTTCTTATTTTTTCTCATCGAAAGACCTCATATGGGAGAAGATGGGCATCGGAGAGCCACCAGGGGGCCCACGAGGTAGGGGGCGCGCCCTAGGTGGGCGCCCCCCACCCTTGTGAGAAGGGTGTGGCCCCCCTGGCCTTCATCTTTGGTGTGGATTTTTCTTTATTTCTTTTAAGACGTTCCGTGGAGTTTCAGGACTTTTGGAGTTGCGCAGAATAGGTCTCTAATATTTGCTCCTTTTCCAGACAAGAATTCCAGCTGCCGGCATTCTCCCTCTTTATGTAAACCTTGTAAAATAAGAGAGAATAGCCATAATTATTGTGACATAAAGTGAAATAACAGTCCATAATGCTATAAATATCGATATAAAAGCATGATGCAAAATGGACGTATCACGGAGGTGTTGGTGAAGATCGCGGTGATGATGATGATGGCCATGGCGGCGTTCCGGCGCCACCGGAGGAGAGGGGGAGAGGGGCCCCCTTTTTCCTATTCTTCCTTGACCTCATCCCTAGATGCGAGAAGGGTTTCCCCTCTGGTCCTTGGCCTCCATGGCATGGGAGGGGCGAGAGCCCCTCCGAGATTGGATCTATCTCTTTGTTTCTCTCTGGTTCCGCGTTCTGTTCTGGCTCTGTTTCACCGTTTCGTGTATATATATGGAGATCCGTAACTCCGATTGGCCTGAAACCTTCGCCATGATTTTTTTCCCGATATTAGCTTTCTTGCGGCAAAAGAAGAGCGTCAACCGCCTTATGGTGGGCTCACGAGGGTAGGGGCGCGCCCTAAGGGGGGGGCCCTGCCTCGTGACCACCTCGGGCACTGGTTCGCGTTGATTTTCCTTCCGAATTTTCCATATTTTCCAAAAATAAGCTCCGTCCGTTTTTATCCCGTTTGGACTCCGTTTGATATGGATATTCTGCGAAACCAAAAACATGCAACAGACAGGAACTGGCACTGGGCACTGGATCAATATGTTAGTCCCAAAAATAATATAAAAAGTTGCCAAAAAGTATATGAAAGTTGAATAATATTGGCATGGAACAATCAAAAATTATAGATACGACGGAGACGTATCAGCATCCCCAAGCTTAATTCCTGCTCGTCCTCGAGTAGGTAAATGATAAAAAAATAATTTTTGATGTGGAATGCTACCTAGCATAATCTTGATCATATGTCTAATCATGGCATGAATATTAAGACACGAGTGATTCAAAGCAATAATCTATCTTTTGACATAAAGACAATAATATTTCAAGCATACCAACCAAGCAATTATGTCTTATTGAAATAACATAGCCAAAGAAAGCTCATCCCTACAAAATCATATAGTCTGTCTATGCTCCATCTTCACCACACAAAATATTTACATCATGCACAACCCCGATGACAAGCCAAGCAATTGTTTCATACTTTTGACGTTCTCAAACCTTTTCAACTTCCACGCAATACATGAGCGTGAGCCATGGACATAGCACTTTAGGTGGAATAGAATATGATGGTGGGGGTTATGTGGAGAAGACAAAAAAGGAGAAAGTCTCACATCAACTAGGCGCATCAACGGGCTATGGAGATGCCCATTAATAGATATCAATGTGAGGAGTAGGGATTGACATGCAACGGATGCACTAAGAGCTATAAGTGTATGAAAGCTCAAACTAGAAACTAAGTGGGTGTGCAACCAACTTGCTTGCTCATGAAGACCTTGGGCGTTTGAGGAAGCCCATCATCGGAATATACAAGCCAAGTTCTATAATGAAAATTCCCACTAGTATATGAAAGTAAAAGCATAGGATACTCTCTCTATGAAGAACATGGTGCTACTATGAAGCACAAGTGTGGTAAAAGGATAGTAACATTGCCCCTTCTCTCTTTTTCTCTCATTTTTTTATTTTCTCTCTTCTTTTATTTTTTTGGTGGGCTTCTTTGGCCTCTTTTTTTATTTGGGCTTCTTTGGCCTCTTTTATTTTTTTGTAAAGTCCGGAGTCTCATCCCGACTCTATGGGGGAATCATAGTCTCCATCATCCTTTCCTCACTGGGGCAATGCTCTAATAATGATGATCATCACACTTTTATTTACTTACAACTCAATATTACAACTCGATATCTAGAACAAAGATATGACTCTGTATGAATGCCTCCGGCGGTGTACCGGGATATGCAATGATCTAGCGTAGCAATGACATCAAAAAACGGACAAGCCATGAAAACATCATGCTAGCTATCTTACGATCATGCAAAGCAATATGACAATAAATGCTCAAGTCATGTATATGATGATGATGGAAGTTGCATGGCAATATTTCTCGGAATGGCTATGGAAATGCCATAAGGTAGGTATGGTGGCTGTTTTGAGGAAGGTATAATGAGGCTTATGTGTGACAAAGCGTATCGTATCATGGGATTTGGATGCACCGGCGAAGTTTGCACCAACTCTCGAGGTGAGAAAGGGCAATGCGCGGTACCGAAGAGGCTAGCAATGATGGAAGGGTGAGAGTGTGTATAATCCATGGACTCAACATTAGTCATAAAGAACTCACATACTTATTGCAAAAATCTATTAGTTATCAAAACAAAGTACTACGCGCATGCTCCTAGGGGGATAGATTGGTAGGAAAAGACCATCGCTCGTCCCCGACCGCCACTCATAAGGAAGACAATCAATAAACACCTCATGCTCCGACTTCGTTACATAACGGTTCACCATACGTGCATGCTACGGGACTTGCAAACCTCAACACAAGTATTTCTCAATTTCATAATTACTCAACTAGCACGACTCTAATATCACCACCTTTATATCGCAAAACTATTGCAAGGAATCAAACATATCATATTCAGCGATCTACAAGTTTATGTAGGATTTTATAACTAACCATGTGAATGACCAGTTCCTGCCATCTCTCTAGATATAAGTGAAGCAAGAGAGTTTAATTCTTTCTACAAAAGATATGCCCACGCTCTAACAAATATAAGTGAAGCAAAAGAGCATTCCACAAATGGCGGTTGTTTAAGTGAAGAGAAACAGGCAATCCAAACTTCAAATGATATAAGTGAAGCACATGAAGCATTCTATAAAGCCATACTCAAAGAATATAAGTGAAGTGCAAAGAGCATTCTATAAATCAACCAAGGACTATCTCATACTAGCATGGTGCAAAAAAGAAACATGAAAACTAAAGCAAAGACACTCCAAGATTGCACATATCGCATGAACGAAACAAATCCGAAAACATACCGATACTTGTTGAAGAAAGAGGGGATGCCTCCCCAGCATCCCCAAGCCTAGACGCTTGAGTCTCCTTGAATATTTACTTGGGGTGCCTCGGGCATCCCCAAGCTTGAGCTCTTTCCTCTCTTCCTTCTTCTCACATCGAGACCTTCTCGATCATTGAACACTTCATCCACACAAAACTTCAACAGAAAACTCGATAAGATCCGTTAGTATAATAAAGCAAATCACCACTATAAGTATTGTTGCAAACCAATTCATATTTTGTTTTTGCATTGTGTCTACTGTACATGGCTCAATCCACTGATATAAATTGATAGTTTCATCAAAACAAGCAAACTATGCATAAAAAAAGAATCTGTCTAAAATAGAACAGTCTGTAAAAATCTGAACATTCACCATTCTTCTGATACTTTAAAAATTCTGCCAAAATTAGGAAAATAAACAATTTGTACGGCAATACAGTTCAAAAAGAACCAGAACCATTTGACGTTCCAGTAAAAAATTAAAATTCATGCACTACAGCCAAAGTTTCTGTCCTACACTACACAAACCAACAAGCATCGTAAACATCCTAAAGGCAAACCTTAGCACATTATTTTTATAATACAATGGAATTGTACAAGGGGATAATTATTTTTGTTGAAAATTTTCTGTAATCAAGATTCACAAAGTTTCCGTGAGCATGAACAAAGTTCAAGGAGCTCTCCCACTTCAACAGTCCTTGTCTTTCTCACTTTCACTTTCCTTTTTTAAAAGTTTTGGGTTCCTCTCTTTATTTTTGTTGTTTTTAAACTATATGAAAGCACTCAAGAGAAATAAATGACTCTCTAAAACTTCCGGCTTGTCTCCCTGGCAGCGCTTTCTTTAAAGCCATTAAGCTAGGCATATAGTGCTCAAGTAGTGAATCCACCCGGATCCCAAGGTATATCAAAGCCAATTTTAATTAACAATGATTTGTAATTTAGTAGTGAGCACAAAGCAACATATATCAAGCAATGACGAAGTCTAACTCTCTTCCTATGCATCGGCATGTCATAAAAGAACAATTCATGCACACCTAGTAAAGGCCAATGCATAGTATAAACAGTTTCTTGCAATTTTATCATGTTGGAAACATAGAGAGGTGGAGATATGGTTCCTCTCTCATAATAATTGCAAGTAGGAGCAGCAAGCACATGCATATTATATTTATCGAAATCATCATGTGTAACGGCAAAAGGCAACCCATCAATATAATCCTTAATAAGTGCAAACTTCTCCAATATAGTATAATCGGGAGAATTCAAAAAGATAATAGGACTATCATGCATGGGTGCAATAGCAACAATTTCATGTTTAACATACGGAACTATAGCAATTTCATCTCCATAAGCATAATTCATATTGGCATCTTGGCCATAAGCATAGCAAGCATCATCAAAAAGGGATATTTCAAAAGAATCATAGGGATCATAACAGTCATCATAGCAATCATCCTTCGGTAAGCACGAAGGGGAATTAAACAATGTATGAGTTGAAGAGTTACTCTTATTAGAAGGTGGGCACGGGTGATCAATCCGCTCTTCCTCCTTTTGTTCTTCGCTCTCCTCCTCATCTTTTTCATCCAATGAGCTCACAATGTCATCAACTTCTTCTTCCATAGATTCCTGCAAAATATTAGTCTCTTCTTGGACAGCGGAGACTTTCTTAATAAGTGCATTAATTTCATAACTGTATTCATAATTCTCATAGCAATATCTGAGGATAGCTAAATTTTCAGATCTATAACAAGCATCATCAATATCATCAAACTCTTTAAACATAGATTCAATTTCATAAGCACCCATAAAAGCAACAAATTCTTCTATTTGTTCCACATCATAGTAATCATATATACCTCTAGCATAAGAAGCCAAGGTTTCATTATCATTAAATTTGCATGAAAAGGAGAGGTGTGGAGAATTCATCCCAGAGCAACAAGTATAATCATATTCCGAGCATAGTTGTCTAGCATACCACTTCAATATATAAATTTGATCCCATAACAGTTTCCCTTTTTGTGTCAAGCGATAATCCCTAAAGTATTCACGTTGATCCAACGTTACTCCCATTACCAAATTGAATGAGGTTTTCTCAGGATTATCAAAGTGGTACATAATATTTTTCACATATTGAGCATCGAGGGTTTTAGGAGGTTCCCATCTCCATGAGTAGAAAGTACACCTAGTTTTTTTGTATTTCGTGTTCCATATCCATAACTAAAGATAAAGAACAACTAAGAACAACAAATAAAAATTACTTAGTGATAAAGCAAACAAGCACACACGGGAATATTCACCCCACGCTATTGCTCCCCGGCAACGGCGCCAGAAAAAGGTCTTGATAACCCACAAGTATAGGGGATCGCAACAGTTTTCGATAAGTAAGAGTGTCGAACCCAACGAGGAGCTAAAGACAGAACAAATATTCCCTCAAGTTTTATCGATCACCGATACAACTCTACGCACGCTTGACGTTCGCTTTACCTAGAACAAGTATGAAGCTAGAAGTACTTTGTAGGTGTTTTTCAGAAAGGCTTGCAAGAAAGTAAAGAGCACGAAAATAAAACTAGGGGCTGTTAAGGTAAAGAAGCAACTAAAGTAAATATAGCGAGTGTGGAAAAGTGGTGGTAGGAGTTGTGAAATTGTCCCTTAAGCAATTGACTACTTTACTAGACCGATAGCAAGTATTATGTGGGAGAGGCCACTGCTAGCATGTCATCCCTTACTTGGAATTCTATGCACTTATGATTGGAACTATTAGCAAGCATCCGCAACTACTAATGTTCATTAAGGTAAAACCCAACCATAGCATTAAGATATATTGGTCCCCCTTCAATCTCGTATGCATCAATTTCTATGCTAGGTTGAAGCTTCTGTCACTCTTGCCCTCCAATACATAGTCCTATCAACATACAACTAACCCTATGGTGTGATCCACACGCGCGCTCATATGATGGGCACCAAAGGACAACAACATAACTACAAGCAAATTAAATCAATCATAGCAATTCATCAACCACCGATAGGACAATGAAAATCTACTCAGACATCATAGGATGGCAACACATCATTGGATAATAATATGAAGCATAAAGCAACATGTTCAAGTAGAGGGTGCAACGGGTTGCGGGAGAGTGGACCGCTGTAGATAGAGGGGGGAAAGTGATGGAGATGTTGGTGAAGATGGCGGAGGTGTTGGTGAAGATCGCGGTGATGATGATGATGGCCACGGCGGCGTTCCGGCGCCACCGGAGGAGAGGGGGAGAGGGGCCCCCTTCTTCCTCTTCTTCCTTGACCTCCTCCCTAGATGGGAGAAGGGTTTCCCCTCTAGTCCTTGGCCTCCATGGCAAGGGAGGGGCGAGAGCCCCTCCGATATTGGATATATCTCTCTGTTTCTCTCTGGTTCTGTGTTCTGTTCTGGCTCTGTTTCACCGTTTTGTATATATATATGGAGATCCGTAACTCCGATTGGCCTGAAACCTTCGTCGTGATTTTTTCCCAAATATTAGCTTTCTTGCGGCAAAAGAAAAGCGTCAACCGCCTTACGGTGGGCTCACGAGGGTAGGGGGCGCGCCCTAAGGGGGGGGGGGGCTGCCTCGTGACCACCTCAGGCACTGGTTCGCGTTGATTTTCCTTCCAAATTTTCCATATTTTCCAAAAATAAGCGCCGTCCGTTTTTATCCCGTTTGGACTCCGTTTGATATGGATATTCTACGAAACCAAAAACATGCAACAGACATGAACTGGCACTGGGCACTGGATCAATATGTTAGTCCCAAAAATAATATAAAAACTTGCCAAAAAGTATATGAAAGTTGAATAATATTGGCATGGAACAATCAAAAATTATAGATACGACGGAGACGTATTAGTATCCTCGGCACAGACGGGGGGGGGGGGGGGTTGAGGACGTACTCTCAGTTCCGTGCGCCAGACCCGGTGGGCATGTCACATCTTTGGGGGATCTAGTCCAAAGACCTCGTCACAATCTCCCTGCCGGTATACCAAATGGTGTACTATACCAGCGGCCACTGGTGGCATAAAGACGAAATTGTGTCGTGTGGGTAAAGTGTACGACCTCTACAGAGTGTAAAACTATTCGAATAGATGTGTCCACGGTCATGGACAACACATGAATCTTTCTTGACGTACATGACCTGTCTTACTTATTCCCTCTTTGCCCCTATTCTTGAAACCTATGAAGGACGTGAGTTGATCGAGGATCCTCACTTGATGAAAGTTATTCTGAAGATAAAACATATTTTCATCTAAAACTGCTTTTATCCAACTACTTTGTTTGTCAAATAAAATTAGCTTTATGCAAATGAGCCATACAGCCTTCCTTTGGAGCCACATGTAGCTATTAGGTCCTTCCCCGAGGGAGGCATGTTGAGTATGTAATATACTCATGGCAATAATTTTGTTGACAACAGAGTTGCATGGAGATGACGGTGATGACCATGACTACTATGGCGATCTGTAGAAGTGAGGTCACGTGGACTACATCGACTGCCTGTGGCTGAGATGAAGTCGCTACGCATTTTACTTTCCGCTGTTTTCTGGTTGTAATAAATGTCATGATACATTTCACTAGGTATGTCTTGTGAAAAATATAATACTTGTAATACTTTTATATACTGTGCAATGATACCATTTCACTGTATTGTCAACAATAATCCCGGGGTTGACACTTAAACACAGGAGGATCTCGAAGATGATTTCGGGTTCTTACAATCTACCAGATGCCTGCCTCGCACAAAGGTTTGTACTAGCTGACATAGGACCCAGGGCATGCTGGTGTGCCATGTAGGCAGCCTATACGCATGCATACGTGAATTGTGACCGTATTTGCACGCTCGCGCAAGTTTAATGACTAAAATCATATATTTTACAAGTTTATGCACCAAACTGACCGTCACGTGCAAGTCGTAAGGCTTCCGATGTATTTACCTTGATAATTCGCTTGGTGAGTAGGAATGATTCTCGAAATGGAAGAAAACAATTGAACATCAAGAATTAGTCCCTGTTTGGTTGGGATTTTTCATGGCTTCCGTTGCTGACAAGCCAACGAAATGGACAGATTCCCGAACGTGCTTGCCACGAATCCATCGAAAATAACTCGAAGTAGTGACTTACAAAAACATCAGTAGTTCAGCGTGTGTGCTACAACAGTCAAACTGAAAAACTAACGACGCGTTTGGTTCAGCGAGATGGTGCGGTTTCTGATCCCCACGCTTTCTGAAAACGGTAGATTGCGTGCTAGGTCTTTGGCAACAACGGTTTCTGATACGCGGCTTCGCAAAGTCCAAACTAGCCGAGCGAAGGATGATTAGCAAACCGGGCGAAACCGAACGAATCAAACAAAGCCAGTATCCGTAAAAAAGAATCGGAAGCAGCGCTTCCCCATACCGAAACCGATTACGTTACCTGAGCAGCAACCAAACGCGTCGTAAATTCTTTTCTAAAATGGTCATTTATATGTAAAATCAGTTTTAAGATGAATTAGCACATAAATAATTTACAGGGCTTCAGGGCATTTACAGATAATTCATGTACTAGTAGTAGTAAAACAATCGTTTCTAGCAATCACCGAAAGTCTTCTCTTCTTGTCAAAAAAGAACCAACTAATTTCGTCGATTCTCGTTTGGGCTGAGGTTTTCGTGTGGGACGTGGGCGGCAAAGAGCAAAATATTGCCGCGCCTGCTGAGAGTCCATTTTCGTTTCATCTGCCTCTCCACGATCCGGCTGACTCGACTCCAACCAATCAGAGCGCGGGATCCCCCCTCCCACGGATCACTCCCCCGAACCCAGATCCGAGCCGTCCACGCACGACGCATCCAACGCTCTAGGCCCCACCATCCCTCCCGGAAAACCAAAACCCACGCGCGCTCCCCGCTCCAATCCCCCGCCCGCTCGGCGCTCCCCTCCTTCCCTATTTAACGCCGCCCATTCCCCTTCTTCCTCCTCACCCCAAATCCCCCAACCCTCCCAGCGCTCCCCCCTCCTCAACAACCTCCCGGCGCATCTCCGACTCCATGGCCCGCACCAAGCAGACGGCGAGGAAGTCCACCGGCGGCAAGGCGCCGAGGAAGCAGCTGGCGACCAAGGCCGCCCGCAAGTCCGCCCCGGCCACCGGCGGCGTCAAGAAGCCGCACCGCTTCCGCCCCGGCACCGTCGCGCTCCGCGAGATCCGCAAGTACCAGAAGAGCACCGAGCTGCTCATCCGCAAGCTCCCCTTCCAGCGCCTGGTGAGGGAGATCGCCCAGGACTTCAAGACCGACCTCCGCTTCCAGTCCTCCGCCGTCTCCGCCCTGCAGGAGGCCGCCGAGTCCTACCTCGTGGGGCTCTTCGAGGACACCAACCTCTGCGCCATCCACGCCAAGCGCGTCACCATCATGCCCAAGGACATCCAGCTTGCCCGCCGCATCCGTGGAGAGAGGGCCTAGGCCGCAATCTGTGCGCCGTGAGTGTTTAGGTCCACCTTAGCCTTTGTCCAGCGTTGGAAATGTATGCGTGCTAGTGTGTTGTTCGTTCCATGGTGGATGTAGTGTGTCTGATCTGATGTCACCGTCTTGCTGCCATCAGTAACTGAAATGAAAATGTTGCATTCTGTTCTCGGATCTTTGCCTCTTGGTGTGAGCCTGTCATTGAATGTGATGCAGGAAACGGTTGATCTGATTATCCCGATTTGTGAAATTTTCTGCTGGTTTTAGCTACTTTGTCCTAAATAAATTGCTTCAAGTTTTTAGCTTGGATGATGCCTTGGCTGTATTAAATTCCGTAATCACCAGTAATCTTGTTGATTGCCTCAGAACCTGAAGGAACAGCTTTGGCTTGTTCAGTTCTGTGTGTCCATCTGCTCTATGTTGTTTATTTGCCTTTATCCTGTAATTCCTTTTGATCCCTTTGACTGCTGCAATCAACTCTCACCTGTACCACGATGCTAACGACTGGTAAATTAGGACAAGAGATGTTTTTATTGTGCACTGCTCATACCGTACATACTGTCTTTAACACGACTGTATCAAATTAGTACAAGATCTGATGGATTACTTGCACCTGCAAATGACAGCGTCATAATGTTGTCAACGGTGTGGCTGAGGCAGAAGGTGTAACTAAAGATGATGCAGGCTTCTGCTCCAGATCAGAAAGGTGAACACATGTTTGCCTGTATTAAGATATTTTCAGTAATTTAATGCTGAAATGATACATCTCCCGCTCTTTCACATAATTCTGTTGGCATCTAGTTTATTGTTTACATGTACCCATATCCGATAGGGACGAGGAAGCTCTAAAGTACTTTAGGGATATCAAATGCTACATAATTAGTGAGCCAAAGGGTTTCAAGCTTGAATTTCACTTCAATACTAATCCAATCTTTTAAGAACGGATTGCTTACAAAAAGAAGATGAACCAGTCCTAAATAAAGCCATTAGGTAATTATTATTTCAACTCACATGCTCTATTTGTATTATTGTTTTCCCACTATTTTAATGTTTAGGTGGTTTTCTAGTACTAAATTTATCCTTGGAAGCGCTTGACACAGAAGGTGCTAAAAAAGAAGCCAAAGAAGGGGTCAAAGAACGATATACCTATCATCACGCCACTGCCTATCATGGAAACTGAAAATTGTGAGAGCTTCTATAAATTCTTTGGGCTCCATGCGTGTGCTAGTGCTTTGTAAAGCTCGTTGTATTTCTTGCCATGGTGTATGTGTTATGCCTCATCTGATACTAGTGTTACCACCTATGGTCATCAGCAATTGCTCTGATTTTCACATTCAGTAGTGTGGTTTGCTGAGTCTGAACCTGAACGAACAGCATGTTAAAATGCTCTTCAGTTGCTTATGTTTGGCATTGTTTGATGTTCAGTGCACAGATTCTTGTTGAACCTAATGGTATAACAATACTCAATTCTCTGAACCCTGCTCTTGTCCTGTATCATCTCAAATCTACAAACCTAGTTAAGGGTACAGTACAAGTTACGTGGATGTCTTCTCTTCAGTTCTTACAAGTTCAGGAAAGCTGCAGATTTCCACACCGTGATTATAATAATGGGTGTATCACTCACACAATTCCTAACAAACTATTCTTCCACGTTCAGAGAAAATGTTACATCTGCATCTCCTGTGAACTTGCTACAGGTTGGTCGTTCCCGGGGCTGATCAGACACTAGAACGTCACGAAAGCGCTGGCCACAAATTGTCGGAATCTCATGCTGTCCCTGGAAAAATACAATGTTTAGGTAGAATATGTATGCTGAAGATTGGATACGCTCAGGAGTATAAAGGTAAGATGTGTTCTATCATAACAAGTAAATAAGCAGCTCAACTCCATTGTATCAGTGAGAAGTGACCGTAGGGGAAGTTAACAGTCTGATCTTAAACATCAATGCCTGTCTCCCTGATTTCAGCAAACGGTTTGGTTTATCCATCCCACTGGATAGATATCGCTCTGAAAATGTTTCCAAAATTTCTTGGGTTTCAACATGTCCTGTGGATAGACATGTTCTTTTGAAGGGAAGGTTTAAAAATATCCATCCGTGAATGCGTGTTTGGGTTAGATTGGTCCAAAGAGATTTTTAGGACCTCAATTTGATGCTTTATTGGCCATCCAATTTTTCCTAAATTCAAATTCTTCTTACTATTATCTTACACGATAACATACAGACTTCACAACACCTCTTCTTCATTTGCCCTCTGCTTGATGTTTTTTCTTTCTCCAGTAGACTCCTCAACTAAAGAATTCCGAAAAGATGACGGTTAAACAAAGCGTTGTGGTACCAGTAGGTTTACTGTTGTGGTGAACATTAATAAATTGTACCTTGGGATATATATTGCCTTCCGCAGCTGCAGTAAGACTATTCCAGTTTTGAAGGATTAGAGACCATATATATTGACTCTTACTGCTAAAAAAGATTATTGATGCAGCAAGAAACTGTTTACTGACTTGAAATAATTGGAAAGAGACATATTGCATACCACCATGAAAGTCTCAGCTAGTACCTTTTGCAGAATAAACATATTCCTATATGCGTCGGCTCAAACTTCGGTGGTTTAAATACATGTGTAGATAAAGAAATCAAAAGTAATTTGAAAATCTTGCAGATTTCTGAAGACTTAAGTTTGGATTTTTAGATTCTCTTTGGCAAGAAAATTGATAAGGCAAATCACCCAAAATTCAGAAACCGTAATTTGCATTGCGTTTATGCCCCTTTCTATTTTGTTATCACTACTACAAGACATCTGAAAAAGAGGATAGAGTCCAGAGATGCAAATAATACCCAATGTTTTGTTAGACAGAGTCTCAGAGGTACTTATATAATCCTGTACCCTTATGATCATGAAAATGAAATTGAAGGAATGCCGCATGTTCACCATTTAACCACAATCAACAAAAATATGTGTAACATAAGTCAATGCCCAAGTTGCCAAGATAAACACCATTTTATAACTTGCAGTACTGTTTTCTGCCCATCTCAAAAGTAAAAAAAAAACAAACTGCTTGGGATTGACAAACCTTCTTAACTCAGATGTCTGGGTACCAGGTAGCTATTCCCTGGACCAACAAAAAATGCTTGTTAGTGAGGACTTTGCACAATAAATGTAAATGTAGTTAAGTTATATAGGAGCCAGTGCATTCTGTTTTCATGTTTGTACCTATGTCTTTCCCTTCCTCTTCCTTGTTTTCTTATTCTCCTCATTGGATTTATTTGCATCAGCTTCTCCATCATTTAATTCCCTAACACAGTATTTTTCTCAGAGCACACAATCAATGAAATGACACTTCTAACCCACCAGGATATACACCACAAGAAGAACATGGTAATAACATCAGGTGATGGAAACTAACTTATCACATTAGGCCATGGAAGCAGCAGGATAAATAATTGGACATCCCAACTTGCAATGATAAATCACATAAAGAGGACATGATAGCACTTAGCAGCATGATATCTTGCAGTAAAAATGCTCCATGTGAATTGTAATCAACATCAGCAGTACTATATAATTGAAAGTTCAGACTTGAGTACTAGAGTATCAGGCATGTAAAAGAAGTTAGATTTGTTAAAAGAACCGATCCAACAGCAGCTAGGGCCTCTGCAGCTATCTAGCGCCACTTGAGACTAGTAGGAAATGAAAAATGACAAGAAAAAATAACCATAGGAAGTTGAAGCTGATGAAAAATTCTTTGTCACAAAAGAACAGGGGGATGTTATAGAGCTACCAAAGGACAGTGCTACAGACTGACATAACAAAAAAACTTGCGTTGAAAAAAATGAACTGACAAGAAGGTAAAGATATTGCTACTGGTCGAAAATAGACTTTACTGTGGCCTGGTGAACCATAAATTGCATAGGATAAAGCACATGGAAAATAGGCATTCCAAATACTAGTCGAGGCCGCCTAGGCCTACCTCATGGTGCTGTTTGAGGACACCAACCTCTGCGCCATCCACCCCAAGCACTTCACCATCATGCCCAAGGACATCCAACTCGCCCGCCACATCTGTGGTGAGAGCATAGGCTGCTCCATGCGTCGCCTTTAGGTCCTTACCAGTGGAAATGTGTGCGCTACTAGTGTCTTGGAGAGTTAATTTTTGTAGTTCTTTTTACCATATCGTTTTCATCAGCAATTGAAAAATATGTTGCCTATCTGGTCTCTGACATGTGCTTTCTCATTGCCTGTTTTTTCTTACGTGACACTGTCCTCCAATCCCAACTTGTGAAAATCTAGCCTGTCCAACATCGCTCTGATTTTTAGCACTCTTACACATTATCTCTTTCCTGCGTCCGAACCTGAACGAACAACATCTTAGTATGCTCGTCTTCAGTTCCGTGTATTGACCAATTGCATAAAGGGATGAAAACGGAGCGGAAGCAGATGGAACTGGGTGCTACCATATTTTTTTTCATTTTTTTTGCAGAAGCAGAAACGAATACGGAAACCCCGGAAATGAATACGGAAACAAATACTACCGGATACAGACACGAAGCGAATACAGAGCGGACACGGAAACAAAACGGTGTGTTGACTGGAACCTAAAACCCCCTTGAATCATAGAGAAATACACACAAAAAACAAAGAAATTTAAGAAATTGTTAACATGGCTACATGATAATATGGTTGTGTTGGCAACATAGGGTAGTATTGTAATAGTACATGACAATTTCGTATTGTGTCTAGTTGAGAATGTGTGTGGAAGTAAAAGTTGATCCTCAAATGATCTAGTCTGCTCATTGTGTCATTGTGTGTTGTTTGGTAATTGGGCTACAAAGCAGCTATGGGCCTATAGTAGAAACGGAAATTCCATATTCACGGAAACGGAAAGTTCCGTTTCCACGTCTGTTCCACTGGAAAACACCGTTCCGTTTTTGTTTCCGTTTCTGCATAAAAAATTCCACTTCCATTTCCATTTTGCAAATTTCCGTTTCCATTTTCATATTTCCTCTCCGTTTCCATTTTTCCTCCGGAAAAGCGAAAACTTTCCACTCCATTTTCATCCCTATGCATAATAGTGGCAGTATGTTAGTCCACAGATTCAGTCTCGTGCAATATTCCCACAGTCTGTTTTTCTCACCAAATGGTTCCCGGCTCTGTATTTCCTACCGGTTTGAGCTAAATCGCCCTGGTTCTAGCTTAAAGTATCCCTTGGCCGTGTCAAATTTCGTGTTCAGTAATCTAGTTTGCTACCTCTGAACCTGAGTGAACATATGTTCATATGCTCATTCAATTCTGTGCTATATAACCGTATCAGTATGTTTGATGTCCACTGCACAGATTCTTGGAAGGGCCTCCTGATGATGTACCGATATGTTCATGCTTGTCCTCCTGATCGTCCCAGCTGGCACTGTGCCTCCAGTTTTTGTTTGGATGGCTGATGCAGTTTTGCTGACTGTTGTATGCTCGATTATGGGTCACGGACCATTTTGTTTCATGATTATAGTATCCTGATGGGCGCTGAACTAAGATGGTTTCAGTTATGTTTTTGTGCTGCAACAATTAGCATGATATAGTCCACAGGGATCTTCTAGAATTAATTATGTTACTGTATTTTATTATTTTGTGAATCCACTCTCTTGAATGAAGAAGTGAAGTGACTGTGGGCAATTGTAACCTTTCGCAATGGTGTAATAAGTTAGGCCCATTTTTCTTTCTGTCTGCAAACACAATATTTCTTTGTCAATCTTTCCAAGGGAATCTTTGTAGTGATCTTTCTAATGTTGTGATAACTTGTGTTCGTTTTTATCTTCTAGTTGAAAATTGCTGAAGATGAATGAAGCCACATCTTGAGGGAGCTCCAGAGCTAGCTGAAGGACATGAATATGTCAGTGGATGTGAAAGCAATTTCAGACTCGAATTGAAGTTATTTTCTTCTCCCTTTGCACCTGTAATAACAACGTGCCTGTCAGCCATTACCTTGTCTCCCACTTATTTTTTACATGTCCTGAACCTGGAGTCCAAGTTTTTGTGTCCATGCATGATACCCCATGGGAAGGCATTATCATTCAAACCATGCAGGAGAGCTGCATGTATATTCATTAAGAGAGAAAGATGATACGATGCCAAAGAAGGCACAACCAATAACAACGCCCGGCCTAAACGCCATGAGGATCATCAACATGAAAGACGACATCCCGTGAGCAAAATACAGCCAAACCCAACCTAGACTAGTGCAACAGATACAACACAACTACACAAGGCAAAAAGCAAGTACAAACCCAGGGCCGGGTCCACAGTGGCGCAAAAGGTGCGGCCCGCACAGGGCCCAAAATTCTGGAGGGCCCCGTATTTTTTATGCAGGTCTAGTAATAGTTAACGTTACTGGGCCGAGCATCGAGCGACCAGGCCCAATTAAGCGATAGCGACCAGGCCATCGAGCGTCGAGCGCGATCCCTGGACTCCTCCTCCTACTTGATCGCTAGGATTTAGGGTTTAGGGTTTAGGGACGAGGCGGGACGAGGAGTCGATGTCAAGGGCTCCAGGCGGCGACGAGGCCATCGCTACGTGACGAGGCCATCGCGATCGTGCAGTGGTTTGTACTTGCACGCGACGAGGCCATCGCTATGTTATCCGGAAAAAAACTACATCGCTACAGCGTACAGGGATCGGGATCGTGGCTACCCTACACAGGAAAAGAACGCCTCGTCCCTCGCCGCCTGGAGCCCTTGACATCGACTCCTCGTCCCGCCTCGTCCCTCGGTGGCTCTGGCTTGGTCCCTGACTCCCCGGTCCTTATATCAATCGGAATTCGGACTAAGCGACAGGCCGTTGGCCGCTGCCGTCGTTTCCTTCATGTCTCCTTTTTTAAATTTCAGACTCGTTGACGTCGTCTCGTCAGATTGATCAGCGACCGACTCTAGCTTTCAGGTTCTTAGTGAGTCATTCTTTTTTATTAACTTTGGTTCCTAACTAGTGCAACAAATACAACACAACTACACAAGGCAAAAAGCAAGTACAAACCACTGCACGATCTGAACCCAGCCCCACAGAAACGACCTCAATTTCTATATCATAACGACAACACCGGCTGAAGCACAGGCATCACAGGGACATACTCTCTCCGTCTCAAAATAAATATCTCAACTTTGTATTAGCGTTAGTGTAAAGTTATATTAAAATTAAGACACTTATTTTTGAGACGGATGGAGTAGTATCCACCACGAGCCTTGAGCCGAAACCCTTGCATGCACCAACGGAATGAATGTACGTACGGTACGGTATCAGCATGGATCGGTTCATCAGCTGAAACTTCCGCACACCGTTCCACCTCTAGAATCAAGTCAACTTCTAAATCCATTATTAATACGGGCCAATTAACATCCGCACGTTTTTACACAGGAGGGATTGTGATGAACAGCCTAAACTATGCAGACACTGTTATTCCACAGCAAGTCATAATTAAAATAACTTGATATGATGATCAGTGCGTCTGGAAATGACGCGGACGTGCATCGTTTCGCCCTAGGTTATGTTAGAATTTTGCTAGTAGGTTTTTGGCCCAAAGCCCAACTAAAATTCTGAAATTCTCTTGGTCCATTCATGCACACATGTGAGTGAAGTGAGTGAGGCTAAAGTTTAGTCCCATCCCGGAAGTTGAGAGAGAGTTGCACCTCTTTATAAGATGAGCTCTTCTACCACTTGTATGAGCATGAGAAGAGGAGACCTACACGCCACGCCACGCCACGCCACGCCTCACCTCGCCACGACGCGCCGTGGGTTGCGGGATTGAGCCGAGCCGAGGACAGAGCTATGCACGTTGTCTATATTTTTGTTGCATGAGAAAATTAATGAGTCATTAATTAATAATTAACGAATGCATTAATTACTGAACCGTTTTCGATTCTTTTGGATCGTGACGACTCGGACGTGGGGTTTACTCCCACGACCTACCCGGCCCGCACTATATAGTCAGGCAGACGTCTACCCTAGCCGCCGCCGCTTCGTATGGTTTCTCACCACCGTTCCAGATCATTGCGCCACCAAGCAAGTCTTCTCCATCCCTCCTTCCGGCGTGCACCGCGAGAAGGGACAGCAGGCCTCCGGAACCCCGCCTCTCGTGATCCTGTACGGGAGAGGGGCGATCAGGTTTTTGGGGAGCGCACTCGCGCGACTGCTGGCAGCGACGACTTCGTGAACGACGACTTCTTCCCCGACCTCGGCAACCTCGTCCTCGACTACATGGGCGACAACTTCAACGCCGGCGATGCTGCACCGTATGTGATTCTATCCTTCCTGTTCAAGATCATGGTAGAATTCATGCTTCTAGTATGTGCCCTAGATGTGATATGTTCATCTGCTATGCTAGTTCGCATGATTAGTTTAATCTCTGCTGCTGTGGTCATGATTTATCTTCTGTTTATTCGGATTAAATCTCGTAGTAATTTGCTCATATTTCCAACAATCCAAAAACCTGATTATAGGCAATTTACTCCGAGTGGTTTTGCTGCGCATCTGAAGCCGCCTGCCTTTAAGGGGGCGCAATATAAGAGGTGGCGCACGAGAGCAGTCTACTGGTTTTAGACCATGGGCTGCTATGATGCCACCAAGGGCAAGCCTGAGGGCGATCTTAATCCAGCACAGCTGGAAGCTTTTGAGAAGATCGATACCCTCTTTAAAGGCGCTCTTCTGAGTGTTCTTAATGACTCCATTGTGGATTCGTATATGTCGTTTGACAACGGCAAGGACATGTGGGCTGTGCTCGAGGCCAAGTTTGGTGCCTCGGACGCCGGCAGCGAGTTGTACGTCATGGAGCAATTCTATGACTACAAGATGGCTGATGAGCGCCCTGTTGTACAGCAGGCTCATGAGATACAGTCGCTTGCAAAAGAACTTGAGTACTTCAAGTGCGTGTTGCCGGAGGCATCATTGCCAAGCTTCCACCTTCGTGGAACAATTTTGCTACTTCCCTGAAACACAAGAGACAGGAGTTTTCCGTTGCGGATCTCATTGGTACTCTTGATGTTGAAGAGAAGGCAAGAGAAAAGGACACACGTGCTCGAGTTGCTGAGGGAGGTTCTAGTGCCCACATGGTACAGAAGAAGAACTCCCAGCCCAACAAGTTCAAAAACAATAAGAACAAAACTCAGGGCAAAGGCAAGTTTGATACAAAGAACAAGCCATCACATTCTACCAACTTCAAGAAGAATTCTCATAAGAAGGGGAAGGGACTTTGCCATGTCTGCGGTGATCCTAATCACTGGGCTCCGAAGTGTTCTAACCGCTTTGAGGAGCGCGAACATGAGAAGAGCGACAAGTCCGCTAATGTTGTCATCGGTGATACTGATATGAAGGAATCAGGGTACGGTATTTTTCCTACCATCCTTTCAGTATTTCAATCCCCTGATTGGTTAATTGACACCGGTGCCAATGTACATGTTTGTGCTGACACCTCCATGTTTTCTTCTTACCAGGCAACAGGGACTTCACCCGTGCTGATGGGGAACGGGTCACATGCCATCGTTCGAGGTGTTGGTACGGTCGATCTGAAGTTTACTTCGGGAAAGACTGTGCGTCTGAAGAACGTTCATCATGTGCCGTCCATCAATAAAAATCTCGTTAGCGGTTCCCGTTTATGTCAAGATGGTTTTAAGTTGGTTTTCGAATCCAATAAAGTTGTAATTTCTAAGTGTGGACAATTTGTTGGAAAAGGCTATGAGTGCGGAGGCTTGTTCCGCCTATCTTTGTCAGATATTTGTACTAAAGTTATTAATAATGTTTACCACAATAATGAGTCTGATATTTGGCATTCACGACTTTGTCATATTAACTTTGGTTGCATGACACGGTTAGCCAATATGAATTTAATTCCGAAAATCTCTACTGTCAAAGGCTCCAAGTGCCAAGTATGTGTGCAAGCTAAGCAACCTCGCAAGTCCCATAAGACTGCAGAGGCTAGAGACTTGGCACCACTAGAGCTTATACATTCTGATCTTTGTGAGATGAATGGCGTGTTGACAAAAGGTGGAAAGAGATACTTCATGACGTTGATTGATGACTCCACTAGATATTGTTATGTGTATCTTCTGAAATCAAAATATGAGGCTTTGACTTTCTTTAAAAACTATAAAGCTGAGGCAGAGAACCAACTTGATCGAAAAATTAAACGACTTAGGTCCGATCGTGGTGGAGAGTATTTTTCCAATGAATTTGATCTGTTTTGTGCGGAAATGGTATAATCCATGAGAGGACGCCTCCCTACTCACCCCAGTCAAATGGGGTAGTCGAAAGAAAGAACCGAACTCTAACTGATATGGTTAACACCATGTTAGACACTTCGGGTCTATTCAAGGAATGGTGGGGGGAGGCGCTAATGACTGCGTGTCATGTCCTAAACTGAGTTCCTACAAAGCATAAGACCATGACTCCATTTGAGGAATGGGAAAGGAAAAGGTTGAAACTCTCTTACCTACGTACTTGGGGTTGTTTGGCGAAAGTCAATATATCAATTCCCAAGAAGCGCAAGCTTGGACCAAAAACCGTGGATTGTGTTCTTCTGGGCTATGCTTTCATAGCATCGGCTATAGATTTTTGATAATAAAATCTGAGGTATCCGACGTGCATGTTGGTACGATTATGGAATCAAATGATGCAACTTTCTTTGAGGACATATTTCCTATGAAGGATATGTCGAGTTCATCAAATCAGGAGATACCTACTCCATCTAGTGAGGAATTTACTGTAATTCCTGAACCCACCATTGCGATGGAACACGTTGAGAATCCTGTTGAGGGTAACAATGGAACTCCTATGAGGAGTAAGAGACAGAGGACTGCAAAGTCTTTTGGTGATGATTTCATTGTGTACCTCGTGGATGACACACCCAGGACTATTTCAGAAGCCTATGCATCTCCTGATGCTGACTACTGGAAGGAAGCTGTACGTAGCGAGATGGATTCCATCTTAGCTAATGGTACCTGGGAGATCACTGACCGTCCTTATGGGTGCAAACCTGTAGGATGTAAGTGGGTGTTCAAGAAGAAGCTTAGACCTGATGGTACGATTGAAAAGTACAAGGCACGGCTTGTGGCCAAGGGTTATACCCAGAAAGAAGGTGAAGACTTCTTTGATACTTACTCACCCGTGGCTAGACTGACCACAATTCGGGTGCTACTATCACTGGCTGCCTCACATGATCTTCTCATTCATCAAATGGACGTTAAGACGGCTTTCCTCAATGGAGAGTTGAAGGAGGAAATTTGCATGGATCAGCCAGATGGTTTTGTAGTACATGGTCAAGAAGGAAAGGTGTGCAAGTTATTAAAGTCTTTATATGGCCTTAAACAAGCTCCTAAGGAGTGCCATGAGAAGTTCGAAAGAACATTAACTGCTGCCGGCTTTGTAGTAAACGATGGTGACAAGTGCGTGTACTATCGCTATGGTGGGGGCGAAGGAGTTATTCTTTGTCTGTATGTCGACGACATATTGATCTTTGGAACCAAACTTGATTTAATCAAGGAGGTTAAGGATTTCTTATCTCGCTGTTTTGAGATGAAGGATCTAGGAGTAGCTGATGTTATCTTAAACATCAAGCTGTTGAGAGATGAGAATGGTGGGATCACACTGCTTCAGTCTCATTATGTGGAAAAGGTCTTGAGTCGTTTTGGGTATAGCGACTGCACGCCTTCTCCAACTCCATATGATGCTAGTGTGTTGCTTCGAAAGAATCGACGGATTGCTAGAGATCAACTGAGGTATTCTCAGATTATTGGCTCGCTTATGTATTTGACGAGTGCCACGAGGCCTGACATCTCTTTTGCTGTGAGTAAGCTGAGTCGGTTTGTGTCAAAACCGGGAGATGATCATTGGCATGCGCTTGAGAGAGTTATGCGCTATTTGAAAGGCACCGCGAGCTATGGGATTCACTACACCGGGTATCCAAGGGTACTGGAGGGTTATAGTGACTCAAACTGAATATCCGATGTTGATGAGATTAAGGCCACAAGTGGTTATGTTTTTACACTTGGTGGTGGCGCTATTTCCTGGAAGTCTTGCAAGCAGACCATCTTAACGAGGTCAACTATGGAAGCAGAACTCACAGCATTAGACACTGCCACTGTTGAAGCAGAGTGGCTTCGTGAACTCTTGATGGACTTACCTATGGTTGAAAAACCAATACCCCCTATCCTGATGAACTGTGATAATCAAACTGTGATCGTCAAGATAAACAGTTCTAAGGACATTATGAAGTCCTCAAGGCATGTGAAGAGGAGACTAAAATCTGTCAGAAAATTGAGGAACTCCGGAGTTATTACGTTGGATTATATCCAAACGTCGAAAAACTTGGCAGATCCCTTCACAAAGGGTCTATCACCTAATGTGATAGATAATGCATCGATGGAGATGGGTTTGAGACCCACCGCATGAGTTGTCCATAGTGGTAAACCACTCTATATGATCGGAGATCCCATGAAGTAGAAGTGGGAGACAAGCTGTTGGTCAGCTGAGAGAAGAGTATCCCTATATTAATTATCCCACTCCGTGAAGATGCAATACTCTCATGATCTGCATGGCAGGTTGATACTTATCTTAATGTGTTCCAAGTGGCTTATTCGGGCAAGCAGAGATGTTGTCCTGCAGAACATCTTCTGAGGAACACACCTATATGAATTTGACTGTTAACGTCGCAGTCTGTGAGAATTGGGTGTTCTCTAATAAATTCATGAAAGGCCCTGGAGTATGACGTATACGCTCCACCCGCGGGGAAGCCTTGCGGCAGCCCAGTATCGGTCAAGAATTTGTGTGAAACAAGTTTGACAGAAAACTTGTAGTTCAAGGCATAGTCCACTATTCAAGTTGCGATCTAGTGTAGCATAAATTTCTAAGTGGAAGTTCAACTTTACAGTCTCCACTAAGCACCAATATATAAAACAATGTTTTGGAACTAAATGATGAGATGTGCCAATGAGACTTTGTAGGGAATTGTTGGAATTTTGCTAGTAGGCCTTTGGCCCAAAGCCCAACTAAAATTCTGAAATTCTCTTGGCCCATTCATGCACACATATGAGTGGAGTGAGTGAGGCTAAAATTTAGTCCCACCCTGGAAGTTTAGAGAGAGTTGCACCTCTTTATAAGGTAAGCTCTTCTACCACTTGTATGAGCATGAGAAGAGGAGACCTACACGCCACGCCTCGCCTCGCCTCGCCACGACGCGCCGCGGGTTGCGGGATTGAGCCGAGCCGAGGACAGAGCTATGCACGTTGTCTATATTTTTGCTGTATGGGAAAATTAATAAGTCATTAATTAATAATTAACGGACGCGTTAATTACTGAACTGTTTCCGATTCTTTTGGATCGTGACGGCTCGGACGTGGGGTTTACTCCCACGACCTACCCGGCCCGCAATATATAGTCAGGCAGACGTCTACCCTAGCCGCCGCCGCTTCGTATGGTTTCTCACCACCATTTCAGATCATTGCACCGTCAAGCAAGTCTTCTCCATCCCTCCTTCCGGCGTGCACCACGAGAAGGGACAGCAGGCCTCCGGAACCCCGCCTCTCGCGATCTTGTACGGGAAAGGGGCGATCAGGTTTTTGGGGAGCGCACTCGCGTGACTGCTGGCAGCGACGACTTCGTGAACGACGACTTCTTCCCCGACCTCGGCAACCTCGTCCTCGACGACATGGGTGACAACGTCAACGCCGGCGGTGCTGCACCGTATGTGATTCTATCTTTCCTGTTCGAGATCATGGTAGAATTCATACTTCTAGTATGTGCCCTAGATGTGATATGTTCATCTGCTATGCTAGTTCGCATGATTAGTTTAATCTCTGCTGCTGTGGTCATGATTTATCTTCTGTTTATTTGGATTAAATCTCATAGTAATTTGCTTATATTTACAACAGGTTAACGAGGCGCGGCGTGGTGTGATGATTCAGGTGGATGATCGTCGTAGGCGACAAGGCGAGACAGAGCTGCGACGACGACACTAATGGGCGATCTCATGGCCGGCTGTTGGTGGATGCACATGGAAGCAACTTTAAGTGCCTCGTGCAAACCCATGAACGGATACCGGTCGTGCAGCGCCGGGTCTGCCATCCAGCGGAACTTGCTCCTGTCCTTCATCAACCGTATGGCCTGATCCAACAGCAAACATCAACCCCCCCGCGCCGCCCCTCCCTCCCCGAGCGGGGCGACCGGGGCGGCCCTCCCTCCCCTCGCCGCCCAGCCCCCACCTCCCACCCCTCCTCCCGCCGCTGCCGCCGGCTGGCGTGGCCGGGCGTTGCCCGCGCGGCATTGTGGCAAAGCCGGCGGTGGCGGCCCTCTTTCTCTCCCTCTCGCGGTTCCCCGGCTCGGGCGGCGGTTTCCGGTGATGGTGCACCTCGGCGGGCGGTTCTCCGGTGTAGATCGGGCTCAGATGCGGCGGCGGCGGCGGCGCAGCCCTTTGGCGGCGGTGGCGGCTGGCGGCGGGGGTTGGCCGGCGAAGCCCTGTAGGCCCAGATCCGGGTCCTTTTGGGCCCGATCTGGGTCAGGGCGGGTTGGTCTGGCCTCCGACGGGTCTCCTCCGGCTGGGCTGGCGGGATGAGGTCGTTGGGATCGGCGGCTCTGCGCTGCGTCGGCTGCAGCGCAGCGGCAGGAGCTTAACGGGCCCGATCTGGGCCCGGCTGGGCAGGGGGTCCAGCGTGCTCCCGCGCCTGCGTCCGGTCTGCTACGGCTTGTGCCAGTGGAGGTTGTCCCCTCCCACGTGGCTGTGGTGCTCCTGGTCCCTATCGGCGATGGTCTCGCTTGGTTCGGCCGGCCTCGCAGCGTCTGCGGTGGAGAGACGACGGTGGTGTCCTCGTGACTGTGGTGGCGCAGGTTGGTGGGCGGTTGGCATGGTGGAGCCGCCGGTTGGTCCTAGGTTGTGGGTATAAAGGGCAGGGCAAAATCCCTCTCGGGTCCGCCCGGCACCGGCGCGGTGACGCCTGTGGGCGCCATCAACCTTCTTGAAGGGCGTCGGGAGTACCTCTCGCCCGCTTCCCTCCGTGTACCGGGAGAAATCCTAGGATTCGTCCGGGCAGCAACGGCATTGTCGTCGCAGTCCTTCTTGAGGGTGTTGCTTAGTTCACGGCGACTCGATGGCATTGGAGCGTGGTGGATGTTTCCGGTGGGCGCAGCGTGATAGGAAATAAGCCACGGTGGCCACGGCGACCGCGTCGGGTGTGCATGTGTGTGCACGCGGAACGCGTCGGATGCATGGCGTGTGTGCGTGCGTAGACTAGGATAGGAGCGTGTGTGTGCATGCGCGGCGCCGGACCAGGTGCAGCCGTTGGCGCGCAGGTCAGGGTGACCGAGTCGGGGCCGTTGCGGGCTCGCCGCGTCCTGGGCGCGTTCGTGCGTGTAGTGGACGCGGCTGGAGCGGGCCGGACCGTGCGCTCGGGCGGGTGCAGACGTGGGGTTTGTGCCCAGTGTCTGGCCCGGATATAAAGCCCGTGAGGGGCGCGTTGTAGTGGCTGCGGTGGTGTGACGAGTATGAGCTCGTGGAGGGCGTAGTTGCGCCAGGAAAAAACCACCCTGTCCCGTGTCCTTCTTCTACCTTGGTCTTCTTCTTCCTTGGTTCATCGTAGACACGGAGAGGGAGAGGTAGAGCCGAGCTAGGGCTAGGGAGAGCGAGAAGGCCTCGGCAACAACAATTGGTATCAGAGCATCGGGTTCCGAGGAGCTCGCCGGCGATGGCGCTCGTCCCGTGCGGCGGCGGAGCACGGTGATGCCATGCGTGCGGGGAGCGCGGCGGCCGCGGCGGACCTGCGCGGTGGCGCAGAGGCTGCGGTGGCGCGGCGTGGCTCGGCGGAGAGAAGGCCAAGCTCCGGAACACGCCGGATCGGCCGCGTTGGTCGCGTCAGAGCGAGAGGCGTGCGGAGCGTGGCAGAACAAGCCGCAGCGACGGGCTCACCGCGTCGGGCGCGTGTATGGGTGTGCGCCAGACGTAGCGGGCACGTCGGGACCGCGGGTGTGCACCACGTCGAGGCGCTGGACCTGGTGCGCAGATCGCGTACTTACGCGGCGGGAGCGCGGGCCAGGAGCGCGAGGACGTGGGGTGTGCGCGGCGAAGGGCACGGCGGCACGGTGGCAGGCGTGGCAGCGACGTCGGGGCGGTGGCGGCTACAACGACGTCGAGCGGCGCGGTGGAGGCCGCAGCGGTGCGGTGCGGCGTCCATGGCGCCGAGACGACAACGACGACGAGGCAGGGCTCCTGTCGGCAGGCCGTGCGGCAATGTCGTGGCTTAGGGGGTGATTGATAGGAAATAAGCCACGGTGGCCACGGCGACCGCGTCGGGTGTGCATGTGTGTGCACGCGGAACGCGTCGGATGCATGGCGTGTGTGCGTGCGTAGACTAGGATAGGAGCGTGTGTGTGCATGCGCGGCGCCGGACCAGGTGCAGCCGTTGGCGCGCAGGTCAGGGTGACCGAGTCGGGGCCGTTGCGGGCTCGCCGCGTCCTGGGCGCGTTCGTGCGTGTAGTGGACGCGGCTGGAGCGGGCCGGACCGTGCGCTCGGGCGGGTGCAGACGTGGGGTTTGTGCCCAGTGTCTGGCCCGGATATAAAGCCCGTGAGGGGCGCGTTGTAGTGGCTGCGGTGGTGTGACGAGTATGAGCTCGTGGAGGGCGTAGTTGCGCCAGGAAAAAACCACCCTGTCCCGTGTCCTTCTTCTACCTTGGTCTTCTTCTTCCTTGGTTCATCGTAGACACGGAGAGGGAGAGGTAGAGCCGAGCTAGGGCTAGGGAGAGCGAGAAGGCCTCGGCAACAACACAGCGGTTGCGGGATGCCTCAGCTTTCGTTCATCCGGTACTGCCGGTATTTCTTTCTCTTGATTTTCTCTTGCTTTTCTTTTGGGCATAATTGTGCTGTTTGCCCCAGCGTCGAACTTCTGGATGTATCGGGTGATTGCTATATTAATATAGCGGGGCGAAAGCCTATTTCGATAACGGCCAAATCAACAAAAACCAGCAAATATGCGAACCATGGGCTTAGCTATAGTTAACTTACCCATATGACAAGGTTCCGATCCTCGCCGACGGCCTGGGCGGGGTCGAAGGGGGTCCGTCCCGTGATCAACTCCAGCAGCACGACGCCGAAGCTGTACACGTTCGACTTGGTGGCCACCCTCCCAGTAGCTAACATCTCTGGGGCAATATTAGTACTTCGCGTGAAGCTCTCTTCCTCTGCAGCTACCTGGTGAAGCTCTGCCAGTCCATACTGCGACAGCTTTGGGTGGTAGCCATCTCCGAGCAAGATGTCCGAGCTACTCATGGGTTTGCAGTACACCACACCTTGGTGGTGTAGATACTCCAAACCCTTGGCCACGCCAGCAGCTATGTTTATCCTTGTGTTCCAGTCTAGCAGTGCTTTGCCAGGAGACCGATCTGTTGAGCACAAGATCGATCCGGTGGTTAGTTAATCAACACAGACTCAAGCGATTGAATCGTGGGCAAAATTAATTTACTGGGTTTTGGTATACCAATAAATACCATGGAGGTGATTTTGGAGAGAAACCCAATGGCATGTACTCGTGAACCAAGATCCCGCGATTGCCGTCCGCGCAAAAGCCAACGAGGTTGACGACATTCGGGTGGCGCAGCGAGCTCAGCATCAGGACACGGGCAAGAAACTCCTTATTGAGTTGTTCTGATGATGATGATGATGATCCACTAGGATCAAAGGCATGCTGCAGCTTTATAGCAACAACCTAAAACGAATATTGTATGATGATCCACTCATACATCAATTTCCGCCTCATGCACGTCGATCATGACATCATGCATGGTACGTAGTACGTACATATATGAAACTAAGTGAAGAATGGATTAGCTAGCTAGCCAGGATCATCACCTGATTGACGCTCCTGAGGTAGCCTTTGTAGAGACTCGCCGTCCGAACGATGCGGAAGCCGTCTCTGAAGTTTCTGGTCGCCGCGGCGAGCTCGTCGAAGGTGAAGGTTCGTGCCGCGGTGGCAGTGGCGGCGACGCTGCTGCGGCTGTGGGGATCGCCCCGGGGAGGCGGTGGGACTTCCTTCCTTGCCCCCAGGCAGAGGAAGCAGCTGGAACCACCCATCGCCGGCGGAGAGGAGGAGCCACCGCAGTGCTTGAAGGAGAAAGTTTGCAAGGAAGGAGCCAGTAACTACTCTCAGCCACCGCACCACTACTGGTGGCTTGTGGCCTTAAGTGGCCAGCACCGCTTGCCGAAGACGGAAACCACCAACAACTTGAAAGCGCGTCTACACGATCACTTTTCCAGCAACGGAAACCAGCAACGACCAGCAAGTAGTACTCCCTTCATTTTTTTAATCTGCATATAAAATTTAGTCAAAGTCAAACTTTGTTTACAGAGAGAGTATATCTCCGACCGTAGTCTCTTCTGAATAGTCAACGGGGTTGCACTTTGACCATCGAATAAAGCATGCAAGTTACACTAGTATTTTACAGACCATATAGTGCTCGGTGCTCGAGTTTAGCTAGCACAGTACGACAGAGTGCATCGTTGGGCAAAAAAAAAAAGAAAAAAAAAGAGAGATGTGCGTGCTAAACATGGACATCTGCGTAAGGCCGTGTATATATATGTTTGTGTGTTTAAAGTTGAACCGATGAATTTTGTACATAACTGTCCAACTACAACCACTTGTCTATAATATATACACTTTTGATCATCATATTTTTTAAGGGAAAAACTTCCGAAATCATCAACTACAAAGAACATCAGAAGTACAAATTACATCCAAGTCTGTAGACGACCCGCCGACGACTATGAGCACCGGAGTGAACTGAAGGTGCGCCGTCGTCATTGCCCCTTCCTCATCGGTGCCGGACAAACCTTATTCTAATAGACAACCCAGAAGTAGTCCCGCCAAAGCCCTATAGGACCAACGTACCAAAATAGTAACCTCCGTCGATGAGGAGAAGAGTTGATTAGAAGGATCCAACCTGAAGCTACACAAACACCGACGAACCAAGACTGGATCCACCAAAGATTTGATCATCATATTTGACAAGATCTTTGGGTGCATAGAATTGACAATAAGTAATGTACATCATTTTTTGTCCAAACGATTTTCCCGAATGCAATATGCACTAAAATTAAATACCCATTAATTAATGATTGTATATTTCTTAGCTAAAATATAATTTAACTTAAGAGTGAGGATTTGGTCCCCGAGTGTTTTGTTACCTGACGAAGCTATGTACCTAGGGTAGGGTCATGGATCTGATCAAGATACCCTCCCCAAGGACATCCCTTAAAAAACCAGAAGCAGTCGAAGAAAAATCATTGTCCACTCGACCATAAAGCCATGTTCCACTCGACAGTCTTGAAGACACTCGACCATACGAACAACCACTCGACTACCAGAAGACTAAGAGCCATTCACTCTGCAACGGTCGGGATTTAAGTCATAGCTTTAATAGTCATTTATGTACTTTTATTATAGGCGTTACCGGTAACGTCTCTACCTTTATGTACCTTAAACCCTTTGTAACTGAGGGCGGGAGGGGTCTGGCGAACTCTATATAAGCCACCCCCCTCCTCAGGGACAAGGGTTCACACCCCCTGTAACTCACACGCATATAATCCAGTCGACCGCCTCCGGGCTCCGAGACGTAGGGCTGTTACTTCCTCCGAGAAGGGCCTGAACTCGTAAAACTCGCGCGTACAACTCCTCCATAGATATGATCTTGCCTCTACATTCCTATCCCCCATTCTACTGTCAGATCTAGAACCACGACAGTTGGCGCCCATCATGGGGCGGGTGTCTTAGCGACTTGTTGGAGAGGTTGCAATTTTTCCGATCCCCTTCATCATGGTTTCAGGCGGAGGTTTGGCTGAGGGCCGCGAGATCCGTCTCAGCGCGCTCGTGTTTGTCGCCGACAACTCCACTTGGCTTCAGGAGGCTCCACTCGACGTCAACGCACTCCCCCGCGGGGCAACGCACTTTCGCGCGTGCGTCCGCGGCGTCCTCCTGCGACAGCCGTCGACCCAGTATCGGTCGGCTCCTATGGCTTCCACCCTTCCTGCGGCCCGCCGGAGCAAACATTCCGGTCGATCGAGGCTTCAGCGGTGGGTGAAGCATGCGGTGGCTCGCCAGTCGGCCACCCCCCAAGTCGCGGCAATCGAGCCCGACGAAACCCTCTACGGCCTGTTCGATCTGTCGACTGGCTCCGTAGAGATTGCATCCGAGTGCGACAGCAGGGACCCAGCGGCGGAAGTTTTGATGGTCAATGGACCACGCAGTCCTCCTGGCTTCACCCGTGAAGACGGAGGCGATGGGGGCGGTGATCCGTCGCGTATTCATGAAGAGTACCGCCCCGAACCCCTCTCTTCGCAGCGAAGAGAAGAACTTCGCCGCCGGAACATGGATGCACTTCACACTCCTATCATTGGAGAAACCCCTGAGGCCCAGGCCTTGGAGGAGGCGCGCCTGGCCAACTTGGCTGAGCGCACTCGACTGGAGAATCTCCAGCGCGCACTCGACGAGCGTGCTCGACAGCGTGCTCCCGAATCCAGTCGACGTCAACTTTTTCCGCCTCCGACTCAGGTATACCGAAATCCAATCTAGAATCTCGCAGCTGCAGCCCGGATAGCGGAGTCGATCCAACCTTCTCCGTCAGAAGCTGGTCGTGGTTTAATGCATATCCGGGCCTTGCTCCGTGCGGCGGGAGAGCAGAATACAGCAGTATCTCAGTCGCGGAATAAGATCCATAGCAGATCCGTGGTTGCGGACACAGTTCAGTCGGCTCACAGCCCAAGATCGCCCCTGATGCGTGAGGGACGTGGGGATCGACGAGATCAGTACAGAAACCATGAGCAGTATGATCACCGAGTCGATCGCGATGATCGTCGTCGAGTGCCCAAGCCTCCTCCAAGGAGTGGGTCGTACGTGCCTCGGCAACATGATGACAGGCGCCCTCACAGTATGGGGCGATGGATTCCAGTCGATCCCAAAGAGCCGGGCTTTGATGCGAGATCTATTCTCGTTCAGGGTTTGGTCGATAGAAACAGAGCTCACCGAGAGGGTCATGACAGAGATCTACCAACTAGCAGCAGGGTGCATGTCTCAGGTCCGGAGTGCTTCCGCAGAGCCATCAGGGCTGTAGTGATTCCCCCCAACTTCAGGTTGGCGACTGGAGTCAGTAAGTTCACTGGTGAGTCCAAGCCTGATACTTGGCTTGAAGACTACCGAGTGGCTGTCCAGATTGGTGGCGGCAATGATGAAGTGGCCATGAAACACCTTCCTCTAATGCTGGAGGGCTCGGCTAGAGCATGGCTGAATCAGTTAGCACCTAGTAGTATTTACACTTGGGAAGATCTTGCTCGAGTATTTGTCAAAACATTCGAAGGTACTTGCAAACGACCGACAGGGTTGACAGAATTACAGTGCTGTGTTCAGAAACCGAATGAGACTTTGAGAGATTATATCCAGGGATGGATCACATTGCATCACACGGTGGAGAATGTGTCTGATCATCAGGCAATTTGTGCCTTTAAAGAAGGTGTCAAGTATCGGGAGTTGAATCTGAAATTCGGTCGGACAGGAGATATGACTCTGACTTGGATGATGGAAATTGCCACCAAGTATGCCAACAGTGAAGAAGAAGACCGACTCCGGAGTGGCAATCATAAAATAGTCGCCCATGAAACCGGAGGAGGAAACTCCAGTCGGAAGCAGAAGCGCAAAGCCGAGCCAGCCGCTCCTGGTGAAGCTTTAGCCATGACTCAAGGAAAGTTCAAGGGGAATCCCAAAGGGCCGTGGAACCCCAAGAAAGTAAAAGATCAAGATGGGAATGATGTGCTGGATTTGCCATGCCATGTCCACACCAAAAAAGATGAAGAGGGTAATTTCATTTACCCGAAGCATACCACTCGGCAGTGTCGACTCCTAATCCAACAATTCCGAGAGAAACAATCCAAGGAAAAGGAGAAAGAAGCAGACAAGGTTGAGGACGAGGAAGAGGATGATGATGGTTATCCCCACGTGAATTCCACTCTGATGATTTTCGCTGACATTGAGAGTAAAAGTCGATTGAAAGTCATCAACAAAGAAGTGAACATGGACACATGCTTGCTCCGGTGACACTCAGTTATTTGAAGTGGTCCCAGACTGCCATTACATTCGACCAGTCCGATCACCCAGCGCACATAGCCACCCCTGGGAGGCAAGCGTTGGTGGCCGACCCAGTAGTCGAAGGCACCCGACTGACTAAGGTTCTGATGGATGGTGGCAGTGGCCTGAATATACTGTATGCAGAGACGTTGAAAGGAATGGGCATTCCGATGTCCAGACTCAGTGAAAGTAATATGAGTCTCCATGGGGTCATTCCTGGCAAGAAGGCTGCATCACTCGGCCAGATTGCTCTCGACGTGGTTTTTGGTGATTCCAAGAATTACCGCAAAGAAAAGTTGACATTTGAAGTTGTGGATTTCCAGAGTGCCTATCATGCTATTCTGGGCAGGCCAGCTTATGCACGTTTTATGGCTCGACCATGTTACGTGTACCTCAAATTGAAGATGCCTGGTCCCAAAGGGGTGATCACTATCACTGGTAGTCGGAAGAAGGCAGAAGAGTGCTTCCAGAAGGGCTCAAAGATCGCTGATGCATAGATGGCCGTAGCAGAATTGCAAGAATATCAAAAAAATGCAGATTCGAGTGATTTGTTGCGAGCCAAGAAGCCCGCCACGGACTCAGCATTCCAGTCGTCTGGCGAAACAAAGTCGATTAACATTCACCCGACGGATTCCAATGTTGCTCCGACTCACATTTCAACAACACTCGACTCCAAACAGGAAGAAGCGCTCACCTAGTTCCTCCGTGAGAACTGGGACATCTTTGCATGGAAATCTTCGGACATGCCAGGTGTTCCCAGGGGACTGGCTGAGCATCGTTTGCGAGTCGACCCAAAAGTGAAACCAGTCAAAGAACATCTTCGACGGTCCGTCATACAGAAGAGGAAGGCAATCGGTGAAGAGGTGGCTCGGCTTTTGGCAGCTAAGTTTATTCGTGAGATTTACCACTCCGAGTGGTTAGCTAATGTTGTCATGGACCCAAAGAAGGACGACTCACTTCGCATGTGCATCGACTTCAAACATATCAATGGGGCCTGCCCGAAAGATCACTTTCCTCTACCTCACATTGACGAGATAGTCGACTCAACTGCGGGGTGCGAGCGTTTGTCCTTTTTGGATGCCTACTCCGGGTACCACCAGATCCGTCTGTACGGACCCGACGAGATAAAAACAACTTTCATCACCCCGTTTGGGTGCTTCTGTTATGTCACCATGCCATTTGGTTTGAAGAACGTTGGAGCCACATTCATGCGGATGATTTAGAAGTGCCTGCTCACTCAGATCAGTCGGAATGTGTAAGCATACATGGATGATATTGTGGTCAAGTCACGTAAAGGTTCCAACCTACTGACTGACCTTGCTGAATTCTTTGCCAACCTCAGAAGGTATGATATCAAGCTTAATCCATCAAGATGCACGTTTGGAGTTCCAGGCGGAAAATTACTCGGTTTTCTCGTTTCCGAACGAGGGATCGACGCTAACACAGAGAAAGTGGGTGCTATACTCCAGATGAAACGCCCTGTGCGTGTGCATGATGTCCAGAAGCTTACTGGTTGTTTGGCCGCCCTAAGTCGATTCATTTCTCGCCTCGGTGAAAAGGCACTGCCTCTTTACCGACTGATGAAGGAATCAGATAAGTTCGAGTGGACTCCTGAAGCTGATGCAACATTCGCAGAGCTAAAAGCCCTGCTTTCCACCCAGCCGGTGCTTGCTGCCCCAATCAGAAAAGAGCCTTTACTGCTTTATATAGCAGCCACTGGACAAGTCGTCAGTACAGTACTTATGATCGAGCGGGAAGAAGAGGGAAAAGCTTATAAAGTTCAGCGCCCGGTTTATTATATTTCTGAAGTTCTGACTCCGTCAAAGCAGAGATATCCACACTATCAGAAGCTTGTTTATGGGATTTACATGACCACGAAGAAGGTTGCACACTATTTCTCTGATCACTCTGTTATAGTCGTCAGCGATGCTCCATTGTCGGAGATTCTGCACAACAGAGATGCAACAGGTCGAGTGGCCAAATGGGCGATTGAACTCCTTCATCTAGATATAAAGTTTGAGGCAAATAAATCTATCAAGTCCCAAGCAGTGGCAGATTTCCTCGCCGAGTGGATCGAACAACAACTGCCAACTCAAGTTCACTCAGAGCACTGGACCATGTTCTTTGATTGATCCAAAATGCTGAATGGTTCTGGTGCTGTGGTAGTACTGGTTTCCCCCCGAGGAGACAAGCTCAGATACGTCCTCCAGATTCACTTTGATTCCTCCAATAACGAAGCAAAATATGAAGCACTCCTATATGGGTTATGTATGGCCATTTCACTCGTCGTCCGTCGCCTTATGGTTTACGGCGACTCAGATTTGGTGGTCAATCAAGTGATGAAAGAATGAGACGTTAGAGGCCCAGCCATGACTGGTTACTGCAATGCGGTGAGGAAGTTGGAAAAGAAGTTTGAGGGGTTAGAACTCCATCATATACCCCGTCTGAAAAATCAAGCAACCGATGACTTGGCGAAGATAGGTTCCAAGAGAGAAGCCATTCCCAACAATGTGTTTTTGGAACATATTCACACACCGACAGTTCAGGAAGATCCTTTTACAGAAGAGCCCCCGCAGCCTAAGAGCGCCACAGATCCGACTGAAGTCGAGGTCCCAGCCGTGGTCGACCTAATCATGGAGGTTCTGGTCATTACTCCCGACTGGACAGTGCCGTACATTGCGTACATCCTTAGGAAGGAACTCCCAGAGGACGAAAAAGAAGCTCGGCAGATCGTCCGTCGATCCAAGGCCTTTACTGTGATAAGAGGACAACTGTTCAGGGAAAGCGTGACTGGAGTCGGTCAGAGATGTATAACACCAGAAGAAGGTCGAATGATCCTCAATGACATCCACTCGGGGACCTGTGGTCACCATGCGTCCTCTCGGGCCATCGTGGCTAAAGCATACCGAGCCGGGTTCTATTGGCCACGAGCAAATGAAATGGCGAAAGATATAGTCGACAAATGTGAAGGCTGCCAGTTTTACTCGGACATGTCTCACAAGCCAGCGTCAGCCCTGAAGACCATTCCCCTCATCTGGCCCTTTGCTGTTTGGGGATTGGATATGGTTGGGCCACTGAGAACTGGTAGGAGCGGCTTCACTCATGTGCTCGTGGCAGTCGACAAGTTTACCAAATGGATCGAAGCTAAACCTACCAGAAGCTATGCACCTAGGGTAGGGTCATGGATCTGATCTGAGCTTTCTGTGCTTCTCAAGGTACACGAGTCGACTATGCTTCAGTCGCTCACCCGCAGTCGAACGGACAAGCGGAAAGGGCGAATGGCCTAATTCTCAAAGGACTGAAACCCCGACTGATGCGTGATCTCAAACACGCAGCAGGCGCTTGGGTCGATGAACTTACATCAGTTCTTTGGGGGTTGAGGACAACTCCCAATCGGTCGACTGGACGAACTCCTTTCTTTTTGGTCTATGGAGCCGAATCTGTTCTGCCAAGTGACCTACTCCACAATGCACCCCGAGTCGAGCTCTTCTCCGAAGAGGAAGCAGAGCAGGCCCGACAAGATTCAGTCGACCTCTTAGAGGAGGAAAGAGAGATGGCCTTGATCCGGTCGACCATTTATCAGCAAGACTTGCGTCGATTCCATGCCAGAAACGTGAGGGGTCGAACCTTTCAAGAGGGAGACCTGGTTCTTCGAGTGGATCAACAGAAACCACACAAGCTCGCCCCGGCTTGGGAAGGTCCCTTCATCATCACCAAAGTTCTCCACAATGGAGCATATCATCTTTACAGCGTTGAGCATCAGAAGGATGAGCCACGGGCTTGGAACGCGGAGCTGCTTTGCCCCTTTTATACTTAAGCACTCGTTCAAATAAAATGTAATAAGAAGTACCTTTGTAATTTGTTCATCAAAGACAAGAGCTTTTCAGTCTTCTCACACGATTGGTGTTGTTTTTATTTACCTCCAAAATCCCCCAGTGGGTGGGCTTAGCCATGAATCCGTTTCGCCTAAGTTTCAAAGAAAATCCTACCGAGTGATGAGCAAGCCTCTCACTCGGGAGGCTTAGCCGCGAATCCGTTTCACCTAAGCTCGAAAGAAAATCCTACCGAGTGGTGAGAAATCCTCCCACTCGGGGGCTTAGCTGCAGTCCAGTACTCGCCTAAGTTTGTAAAATCCTACCGAGTGGCGAGCAATCCTCCCACTCGGAGGCTTAGCTGCAGTCCAGTACTCGCCTAAGTTTATAAAATCCTACCGAGTGGCGAGCAATCCTCTCACTCAGGGGCTTAGCTGTAGTCCAGTACTCGCCCAAGTTTGTAAAATCCTACTGAGTGGTGAGCAATCCTCTCACTCGGAGGCTTAGCTGCAGTCCAATACTCGCCTAAGTTTATAAAATCCTACCAAGTGGTGAGAAATCCTCTCACTCGGGGGCTTAGCTGCAGTCCAGTACTCGCCTAAGTTTATAAAATCCTACCGAGTGGCGAGCAATCCTCTCACTCGGGGCCTTAGCTGCAGTCCAGTACTCGCCTAAGTTTATAAAATCCTACCGAGTGGTGAGCAATCCTCTCACTCGGAGGCTTAGCTGCAGTCCAGTACTCGCGTAAGTTTGTAAAATCCTACCGATTGGTGAGCAATCCTCCCACTCAGGGGCTTAGCTGCAGTCCAGTACTCACCTAAGTTTGTAAAATCCTACCGAGTGGTGAGCAATCCTCCCACTCGGGGGCTTAGCTGCAGTCCAGTACTCGCCTAACTTTGTAAAATCCTACCAAGTGGTGACTGTCATGGTTCTAAGTCTGATAATAATGTAGGGGGGTAGGTATGGAGAGGCAAGATCTTAGCTATGGAGTAGTTGTAAGCACAAGAGGTTTATGAGTTCAGGCCCTTCTCGGAGGAAGTAATAGCCCTACGTCTCGGAGCCCGGAGGCGGTCGACTGGATTATGTGTGTATGAATTACAGGGGTGCGAACCCTTTACACTGAGGAGGGGGTGGCTTATATAGAGTTCACCAGACCCCTCTGGCCCTCAGTTATGCAGGGTTTTAAATACATTAAGGTCGGGTGTTACTGGTAACGCCCTAATAAAGTGCTATGATGACCATAAAAGCTACTTAATGACCAACCGTTAGCGTGCGGAGTGACTTTAGGTCTCCTGGCCGTCGAGTGGTTGGATCTTGGTCGAGTGATTGCTTCTTGGTCGAGTGTCTTCGAGTCTGTCGAGTGGAACACCTCCAAGTCGATTGAAAGGTGATTTCTTCTAGAGATGTCATTGGGTAGGGCAGTTGAGATAGGTCCATGACCCTACCCTAAGTACATAGCTTCATCATTAGCCCCCGAATGGATCGAGGTTTGAGTGGGGAAGGAGTTGAGAACTTCTCCGACTCATTTTTCATGCCATGAGCATATCTTGTTTCGGATCAATGAACCTGAGTGATGACAGCAACTTCCTTTTCAGTCGCCTTGATCCATTCTTAGTTTTTTGTCGAGTGAGTTTCTTTACTTGAAAAGCTCCGAGTGACGGTGTGGAGGAGATCTTCCGTCTGACAAGTTGTTCTGCTGCCCGCAGATTTCGCGGGATTCGAATTTTGGGAAGCGCGCGGGACGGGGGAGGCCGCAGTAATCGGATGGGATAGGGCGGAGCCGCCTCGATCTCCGCGCCACCTTTTTCGCCACGTATCGCGCGCGCGATTGTTACGGGATTTGACAGGACCGTCCGGGCCTACCAGTCAGCCACTCGGAAGCGACCTCATATAAGGCGTCGGACCGGGGTTTCTTGAACAGTGCGTTCTCATTTCCTCTTCTCCTCTTCAGGCTTCTTCGTCGCGCTCGCTCTCGCCCCAGCGCCGCCGCTCCGTACGCGTCTCGCCGGCGACGATGGGGAAGGAGAAGACGGCGGCTCTGGAGCGGGCGAAGAAGGCGACGGCAAAGGCGAAGGGGAAGGCGACCAGTCGGGGTGGATCTTCCTCGCGAGCCGGCCTGCCGAAGGGCTGGATCCAGGGCGACTGGATCCGCTCGGCGATCCGCCAAGAAGACCTCGACGACCTAGCCGACGGAGGGCTGATCCCCCATGGATCGGCGCGGCTTCCGGGGAAGGAATCCGAGCCGCAACCTCGGGAGGGTGAGCGCGTTCTCCTTGCCACCCACGTCGACCGTGGATTTTCCTTGCCTCCTCACCCTTTCTTTCGGGGATTTCTGAATTTCTTTGGGGCACAACTCCACCACTTCACTCCCAACACAATCGTGTATCTCGCTGCTTTCGTGTCTTTGTGCGAGAATTTCTTGGGTTGTCGGCCTCACTGGGGTCTTTTCAAGCACATTTTCACCTGTCGTTCTCAGACGGTGAAAAAGGCCAATCCGAGTGACGAGAGAACACAAGTGATTCAGATGTGCGGGGGTCTTGGTGTTCAGATGAGAGGGAAAAGTTCCTTTCCAGCCATGATTCTTCCCGACTCGGTTCGCGGATGGCAGTCGACCTGGTTTTACTGCAAAGACCAGCCGACGCCAGGGCAGTCGACTGGCCTCCCTCCTTTTACCATGGACCGAGTGAGGAAACCCTCCTCTTTGAAGGTGCTCCCGGAGGAGAAGGCGCAGGTTAGGGTGCTGGTCGAACGAGTGGTCCAGCTTATCCGTGACGGGGTCACCGGTATGGATCTCTTGGAGGTTTTCCTTCGGCGGCGCATCCAGCCTCTTCAAGCCCGAGACCATCCGATGTGGATGTATTCGGGTCTTGACGACACCACTCGGATTCACCCGGAGGAGGTCGATGACGACACACTGGAGAAGTGGCTGTCGGGCATCACCGGAAACAAGGACAACCCCAGGGGAGCCAGGAGAGTTCCTCCATTCGACCAGTCCCATGAACCAGAAAAGGTCCGATTCTGAGCTTTTGATTGTAATCTGAATTCACTCGCGCAGCTGTCTATACTGCGTCGACTGACTTTATTCTTCCTGCTTTCTTTCAGGCCCTTATCGAAATGTATTCAATGCCCAACGGAGAGCAAGAGCAAGACCTGGAAGGAGAGGCGAGCGGCGGCGACAGTGGCGAATGGTATTCTGACGGTGAAGGGGACGAAGAAAGCGACGACCCAAGTGACGAAGAAGAAGTCGAGTCGCCTCCTCGCAGGGAGAGGCGATCCAAGCTTGACCAAGAACGACCGAGCGCCCGTGAAAAGGCGATTGCTCAGGTTGGTCAGTCTTCAAAGCGTCCTCGGACCTCTTCACCAACCCCAACTAAAAAGCGTCAAAGCATCCTAAAGTTGCAGAGCCGAAGCCTCGGAAGGCGTTGCCGAAGATTAAGATTGACATCCCCGTCGCTTCTGCGTGAGTGTCTCCCTTTGTATTCACTCGATGCCCCGTGCTGTTTGTTTTTTCTTGATTTAACCAGACAAACTTTGGAACTAGCAGCGCTGCTACTTCCGGGACCTCAGCTTACAGGGACGAGGATGAGGTAATGGAGGATGCAGTCACTTCCAATCTGGGTATGATTTCTGACATTCTGTCTTTATTTGGTCGACTCAACTGCAATGTGTACCATTGGGTGATGTGATTTTGGCGATTGATCTTTGAACAGCTCCTAACATTATTGACCTCCCCGATGATGATGATGAAGAGCCTGAGAGGCCTTTGACGAGGAAAAATAGGCAAGCTCCTGCAAGCAAGGTGCCACAGTCGACGCCGAGGGCGGAACCAGTCGTTCAGGACGCTGGTGATGCCAATCGGGGTTTTGTTACCTTCGACGTACCATTGTCGAGTGCCTTGCCTTCTCGTCGACTGCTCAGGCCCCTGCCGACTCACCTTCAGTTTTTGCGACCCATCATGTCCCAGAGGACGAAGTGAATGCTGCCAAGGAAGCCATACGCCAGGCGGGCATTATGATGGAGCAGATGAAGACGGTGCGGGATGCCAGTCAGGCCGCCTACGACGCCAGCTCGGCTCTCCAAAGCAATGTTCAGGTTAGTTGGTCACCGCTTGTTCTGTTAGGATATGCTATCTGAAGACTCTCTTTCCAAAAATCTTTGCATCTGTACACCCAATGGGTGCGTCGATTGAATTTTTGAACTAGTGGGGGCACGCTGAGTGCACCCACTGGGTGTAGTCCCCGAGACTACGGTGGACTGCTGGCAGTCGACTGTAGTCTTTGTATTTTGATTCTTTCGCTCGATCTGGTCTGGCCGCGTCGAGTGTAAACCGAACCGGTAGTTTGTCTCTTCTACTCGGTCTGGGCGAGTGGGATCAGAACCGGTGGGGGCACGCCAAGTGCACCCACTGGGTGTAGTCCCCGAGACCGCGGTCGACTGCTGGCAGTCGACTGTGGTCTGAGTTCTATGGTCTGAGTTCTTCTTTCTCTCTTTTTTTACTCCCTGCACTCGACTCCGGCGGGCCGGTCGAGTGGGATCAGAACCGGTGGGGGCACGCAAAGTGCACCCACTGGGTGTAGTCCCCGAGACTATGGTGGACTGCGGGCAGTCGACCGTAGTCTTAGTATTTATTGTCTTTGTCGTTTTTCGCTGTAAAATAACTTCTCCTCCCTGATTGCAGAAATCTTGTGATCTTGGAGCTCGCTTTGCTGACTTGGAGAAACAGCAGATCCAACTAAACCTTGACTTGGAATTGGCCAAGACAGAGCTACAAAAGGCCAAGGACGACGCCAATGGTAAGACGAGCTTGTCGACTGGTTTGTCTTAGGCTTGAGTACCCTTCTGCTCTTTCTGAATCAAGCACCATTTCTTTGCAGAAAAACTGAGAGAAGCTCTGGCGAAGAAGGATCAGGATTTGGCTGCTGCTCAAAAGGAAGCTGACGACAGAACCGCTCTGGCTGAACAGAAACTGGCTTCAGTCGGCCAATTGGAAGAAGAGAACACCAAGATGAAATCTGCTCTGAACGAAGCCAACAAGGAGTGCACGCGCTTGAAGAAGGACAATCTCAACCTATACGAGAAGATGGAAGGCATCGCTCGCAGGAGGGACGATCTGGAGAGCTATCTGAGGAGCCTTGCCAAGAAGTTGTTCATCAAGCTTGAAGGTATACATTTTGTTCCGACTGATGTTTTTTTGTCGACTCAGCATACGAAAATTGACTTATCCTTGGATCGTGAATGCAGAGTTTTGCCAGAACTTCGAGGAGGAGACTGGGCGGATTGAGCCAGGTTTGGACCCAATCAATTCTCCCGTGAAAGATGAAACTGCCATGAATCTGCTCCGACTGGAATCCCGCATCGACGGTGTTGTGGACTACTTGGCTCGACTGAAGGTCGCCACGTCACGGATCGACACGGCACTTTGGCCAGAGGCCACGTTCCAGAATGATCTTGAGTCCCTGATGACTCGACTTAACGAGATCCCTGATCAAGTGCAGGAGTGCAAGAAATCTTCTGCCCGATGTGGTGCTGATGTGGCTCTGTCTTTGATTCATGTCCACTGCAAGGAGGTGCGACAAGATAAGCTGGCAGCAATCAAGGTCGCCAACACCCAGAGGCATGACTTCCGATCTTTTATGGAGACTTTTATTGCTGCAGCCACTCGGATCGCCGACGGCGTCGACCTGGACGAGTTCGTCGAGCCTGCCAGTCCTCCTCCTGCAGAGTGAACAAACTTTTATGCCCCACCTTAAATTTGCCTCGGAATGCCGAGTGGTTTTTGTAACCGTTAAACTCTTTCGGGCTGAATGCCCGAGCACTTCGATCTGTGGTCTGGAACCTTTAGGATTTATCTGAACATGGTTTATTGTTGAATATCTTCATGAATCCTCCGTCGAGTGGAACTCGTTCTTCACTCGAGACAACTTTTGTATTTGTGGCGCAGCTCCGAAGGAGAAGGTAGCAGTCGACCTGCACCTCGTCGTCCTTGCGGGTCGGTGATGGAGCGCACGTTGTGTTTGTGGCGGAGCTCCCAAGGAGAAGGTGGTAGTCGACCTGCACCTCGTCGTCCTTGCAGATTGAAATGGAGCGCACGTTGTATTTGTGGCGAAGCTCCCAAGGAGAAGGTGGCAGTCGACCTGCACCTCGTCGTCCTAGCGGGTCGGTGATGGAACGCATGTTGTGTTTGTGGCGGAGCTCCCAAGGAGAAGGTGGCAGTCGACCTGCACCTCATCGTCCTTGCGGATTGAGATGGAGCGCACGTTGTATTTGTGGCGAAGCTCCCAAGGAGAAGGTGGCAGTCGACCTGTACCTCATCGTCCTTGCAGATTGAGATGGAGCGCATGTTGTATTTGTGGCGAAGCTCCTAAGGAGAAGGTGGCAGTCGACCTACACCTCGTCGTCCTTGCGGATTGGGATGTGTTTCGTACTTAGGCGAGTACTGGACTGCAGCTAAGCCCTCGAGTGGGGGGGTTGCTCTCCACTCGGTAGGATTTTTCAAACTTAGGCGAGTACTGGACCACGGCTAAGCCCCCGAGTGGGAGGCTGGCTCACCACTCGGTAGGATTTTCAAATACTTAGGCGAGTACTGGACTGCAGCTAAGCCCCCGAGTGGGAGGGTCGCTCTCCACTCGGTAGGATTTTCAAATACTTAGGCGAGTACTGGACTGCAGCTAAGCCCCCGAGTGGGAGGGTCGCTCTCCACTCGGTAGGATTTTTCAAACTTAGGTGAGTACTTGGACTGCAGCTAAGCCCCCGAGTGGGAGGGTCGCTCACCACTCGGTAGGATTTTCAAATACTTACGCGAGTACTGGACCGCAGCTAAGCCCCCGAGTGGGAGGCTGGCTCACCACTCGGTAGGATTTTCAAATACTTAGGCGAGTACTGGACTGCAGCTAAGCCCCAGAGTGGGAGGGTCGCTTTCCACTCGGTAGGATTTTCAAATACTTAGGCGAGTACTGGACTGCAGCTAAGCCCCCGAGTGGGAGGGTCGCTCTCCACTCGGTAGGATTTTCAAACTTAGGCGAGTACTGGACTGCAGCTAAGCCCCCGAGTGGGAGGGTCGCTCACCACTCGGTAGGATTTTCAAATACTTAGGCGAGTACTGGACTGCAGCTAAGCCCCCGAGTGGGAGGGCTGCTCACCACTCGGTAGGATTTTCAAATACTTAGGCGAGTACTGGACTGCAGCTAAGCCCCCGAGTGGGAGGGTCGCTCTCCACTCGGTAGGATTTTCAAATACTTAGGCGAGTACTGGACTGCAGCTAAGCCCCCGAGTGGGAGGGTCGCTCTCCACTCGGTAGGATTTTCAACACTTAGGCGAGTACTGGACTGCAGCTAAGCCCCCGAGTGGGAGGGTGGCTCACCACTCGGTAGGATTTTCAAATACTTAGGCGAGTACTGGACTGCAGCTAAGCCCCCGAGTGGGAGGGTCGCTCACCACTCGGTAGGATTTTCAAATACTTAGGCGAGTACTGGACTGCAGCTAAGCCCCCGAGTGGGAGGGTCGCTCACCACTCGGTAGGATTTTCAAATACTTAGGCGAAACGGGTTCGCAGCTAAGCCCCCGAGTGGGAGGCTGGCTCACCACTCGGTAGGATTTTCAAACACTTAGGCGAAACGGGTTCGCAGCTAAGCCCCCGAGTGGGAGGCTGGCTCAACACTCGGTAGGAAATTATTTTTACAAACTTAGGCGAAACGGATTCGCAGCTAAGCCACCCGCTGGGGGATTTCTCACGCAAACAAAAACAATAACAATCACTGGGAAAATTATAACGCTCTTGTCTTTGATAAATAAACTACAGAAGTTTTTCTTATTACATCTCATCCGAGTGAGAATTCAAGTATAAAAGGGGCGGAGCAGCTCCGCATTCCAGGCTCGTGGCTCATCAATCTGGCGATCGACATTATAAAGGTGGTACGCTCCATTGTGGAGGACTCTGGTGACTATGAAGGGACCTTCCCAAGTAGGAGCGAGTTTGTGTGGTTTCTGTTGATCCACTCGGAGGACCAAGTCTCCTTCTTGGAAGGCTCGACTCTTCACATTTCTGGCATGGAATCGACGCAAGTCTTGCTGATAGATGGTCGATCGGATCATGGCCATTTCTCTTTCTTCTTCCAGGAGGTCGACTGCGTCCTGCCGGGCTTGTTCTGCTTCATCTTCAGAGTAGAGCTCGACTCGGGGTGCGTTGTGAAGCAGGTCACTCGGCAAAACTGCTTCGGCTCCGTAGACCAGAAAGAATGGGGTTCTTCCAGTCGATCGGTTCGGGGTTGTCCTCAATCCCCAAAGAACTGATGGAAGCTCGTCGACCCATGCACCTGCTGCGTGCTTGAGATCGCGCATCAGTCGGGGTTTCAGTCCTTTGAGAATTAAGCCGTTTGCTCTTTCCGCTTGTCCATTCGACTGGGGGTGAGCGACCGAAGCGTAGTCGACTCGTGTGCCCTGAGAGGCGCAAAAGGCTCTGAATTTGTCGGAATCGAAGTTTGACCCATTGTCAGTGATGATGCTGTGCGGAACTCCATATCTGAATATCAACTCTCTGATGAAACTGATAGCAGTGCAAGCATCAAGATTCTTGATAGGCTTAGCTTCAATCCATTTGGTGAACTTGTCGACTGCTACTAGCACATGAGTGAAGCCGCTCCTGCCCGTTCTCAGTGGTCCAACCATGTCCAGTCCCCAAACAGCGAAGGGCCAGACGAGTGGAATGGTTTTCAGGGCTGACGCGGGTTTGTGCGACATATTGGAGTAAAACTGACATCCTTCACATTTGTCGACTATCTCTTTCGCCATTTCATTCGCTCTTGGCCAGTAGAATCCCGCTCGGTATGCTTTAGCCACAATGGTCCGAGAGGACGCATGATGACCATAGGTCCCCGAGTGGATATCATCAAGGATTATCTGACCTTCTTCTGGTGTTATACACTTCTGACTGACTCCAGTCGCGCTTTCTCTATACAACTGTCCCTTTATGACTGTAAAGGCCTTGGATCGACGGACGATCTGTCGAGCCTCTTCTTCGTCCTCTGGGAGTTCTTTCCTTAGGATGTACGCGATGTACGGTACTGTCCAGTCGGGAGTGATGACCAAAACTTCCATGATCAGGTCGACCACAGCTGGAACTTCAACTTCAATCGGATCCGTGGCACTTTTTGGCTGCGGGGCTTCTTCAGTGAAGGGATCCTCCTGAACTGATGGTGTGTGGATGTGTTCCAAAAACACATTGCTGGGAATGGCTTCTCTTTTGGAACCTATTTTCGCCAAATCATCAGCTGCTTGATTTTTCAGTCGGGGTATGTGATGAAGTTCTAACCCCTCGAATTTCTTCTCCAGCTTTCTCACTGCATTGCAATAACCAGTCATGGCCGGACTTCTGACGTCCCACTCCTTCATCACCTGATTAACCACCAAATCTGAGTCGCCATAGACCATGAGGCGACGGACGCCGAGTGAAATGGCCATGCGCAACCCATATAAAAGTGCTTCATATTCTGCTTCGTTATTGGAGGAATCAAAGTGGATTTGAAGAACATATCTGAGCTTATCTCCTCGGGGGGAGACCAATACTACCCCGGCACCGGAACCATTCAGCATTTTGGAACCGTCGAAGAACATGGTCCAATGCTCCGAGTGAACCTGAGTCGGCAGTTGTTGTTCAATCCACTCGGCGACGAAATCTGCTATTGCTTGGGACTTGATAGCTTTCTTTGCCTCAAACTTGATATCTAGAGGAAGGAGTTCAATCGCCCATTTTGCCACTCGACCAGTTGCATCTCTGTTGTGCAGGATCTCTGACAATGGAGCGTCGCTGACGACTGTAATGGAATGATCAGAGAAGTAGTGAGCAACCTTCTTTGTGGTCATATAAATCCCATATACAAGCTTCTGATAATGAGGATATCTTTGCTTCGACGGGGTCAAAACTTCAGAAATATAATATACTGGGCGCTGAACTTTGAAGGCTTTTCCTTCTTCTTCCCGCTCGACCGTAAGTACCGTACTGACGACTTGTCCCGTGGCTGCGATGTAAAGCAGCAAAGGCTCTTTGCTGATTGGGGCAGCAAGCACCGGCTGGGTGGAGAGCAGAGCTTTGAGCTCTGCAAACGCTGCATCAGCTTCAGGAGTCCACTCGAACTTGTCTGACTTCTTCATCAATCGGTAAAGAGGCAATGCCTTTTCACCGAGACGAGAGATGAATCGACTTAAAGCGGCCAAGCAACCAGTAAGCTTCTGGACGTCGTGCACTCGCACAGGACTTTTCATTCGGAGTATAGTACCGACTTTTTCTGGATTGGCGTCGATTCCCCGTTCGGAAACGAGAAAACCGAGTAACTTTCCGCCAGGAACTCCGAATGTGCACTTTGATGGATTAAGCTTGATATCATACCTCCTGAGGTTGGCAAAGGTTTCAGCAAGGTCAGTCAGCAGGTCGGAACCCTTCCGTGACTTGACCACAATATCATCCATGTATGCTTCCACATTCCGACTGATTTGAGTGAGCAAACACTTCTGAATCATCCTCATGAATGTGGCTCCGGCATTCTTGAGGCCGAATGGCATGGTAACATAACAGAAGCACCCGAATGGAGTGATGAAAGCTGTTTTGATCTCGTCAGGTCCATACAGACGGATCTGATGGTACCCGGAATAGGCGTCTAAAAAGATAGTCGCTCACATCCCGCAGTCGAGTCGACTATCTGGTCGATGCGGGGGAGAGGAAAATGATCTTTCGGGCAGGCCCGATTGATATGTTTAAAGTCAATGCACATGTGAAGTGACTTGTCCTTCTTGGGGACCATGACAACGTTGGCGAGCCACTCGGAGTGGTAAATCTCTCGGATGAACTCCGCTGCTAAGAGCCGAGCCACCTCCTCACCAATAGCCTTTCTCTTCTGGACGGCGGACCGTCGGAGATGTTCTTTGACAGGTTTTACTTTTGAGTCGACTCGTAGGCGGTGCTCAGCCAGCCCCCTAGGAACACCCAGCATGTCAGAAGGCTTCCATGCGAAGATGTCCCAGTTCTCACGGAGGAACTGGATGAGCGCTTCTTCCTATTTGGAGTCGAGTGTTGTTGAGATATGAGTCGGAGCAGCACTGGGATCGGTCGGGTGAATGTGAACCGGCTTCGTTTCACCAGACGACTGAAAAGCTGATTCTGTAGCGGGCTTCTTGGCTCGCAACAAATCACTCGGGTCTGCAGTCTTCTGGTATTCTTGCAGCTCCACCACTGCCATCTGAGCATCAGCGATCTTTGAACCTTTCTGAAAACACTCTTCTGCTTTCTTCCGATTGCCCGTAACAGTGATCACACCTTTGGGACCAGGCATCTTCAATTTGAGATACACATAACATGGTCGAGCCATGAAGCGTGCATAAGCCGGCCTGCCCAAAATAGCGTGATAAGCACTCTGGAAATCCACAACTTCGAACGTCAACTTTTCTTTGCGGTAATTCTTGGAATCACCGAAAACCACATCAAGAGCAATTTGGCCGAGTGACTCAGCCTTCTTCCCAGGAATGACTCCATGGAAACTCATGTTGCTGGTACTGAGTCTGGACATCGGAATGCCCATCCCTTTCAACGTCTCAGCATACAGTATGTTCAAACCACTGCCACCATCCATCAAGACTTTGGTCAGTCGAGTGCCTTCAACAACTGGGTCGACCACCAAAGCTTGCCTCCCAGGGGTGGCAATGTGCGTTGGGTGATCGGACTGGTCGAATGTGATGGCAGTCTGAGACCACTTCAGATAACTGGGTGTCGCCGGAGCAACCATATTCACCTCACGGTTGATAACTTTCAGTCGACTTTTGCTTTCAACATCAGCAAAAATCATCAAGGTGGAATTGACCTGGGGGTATCCATCATCACTGTCTTCCTTGTCCTCAACTTTGTCCGACTCCTTTTCCTTATCTTTGGGCTGTTTGCCCTGGAACTGCTGGATCAAGAGCCGACACTGTCGAGTGGTATGTTTCGGGTAAATGAACTTACCCTCTTCATCTTTCTTGGTGTGGATGTGACATGGCAAATCCAACACATCATTTCCGTCTTGGTCTTTAACTTTCTTGGGGTTCCAAGGCCCTTTGGGTTTCCCCTTAAACTTTCCTTGAGTTACAGCCAAGGCTTCCCCAGGAGCAGCTGGCTCGGCTTTCCGCTTCTGTTTCCGATTGGAATTTCCTCCTCCGGTTTCTTGGGCGACTGACTTGTGCTTGCCACTCCGGAGTCGATCCTCATCTTCACCATTAGCGTACTTGGTGGCAATCTCCATCATCCGATTCAGAGACATGTCTCCGGTTCGACCGAATTTCAGATTCAGTTCTCTGTACTTGACGCCTTCTTTGAAGGCACAGACTGCTTGGTGATCAGGCACATTCTCTACCGTGTGATGTAACGTGATCCATCTCTGGATGTAATCCCTCAAAGTTTCATTCGGCTTCTGCACGCAAGACCGCAGTTCCGTCAGCCCTGCCGGTCGCTTGCATGTTCCTTCAAATGTGGTGACAAACACTCGGGCGAGATCTTCCCAAGTGTAAATGCTGCTGGGTGCTAACTGATTCAGCCACGCTCTGGCCGAACCCTCCAACATGAGAGGCAGGTGCTTCATGGCCACTTCATCATTGCCACCGCCAATCTGGACAGCCACTCGGTAGTCTTCAAGCCAAGTATCGGGCTTGGACTCACCAGTGAACTTACTGACTCCAGTCGCCAACCTGAAGTTGGGAGGAATCACAGCGGCCCTGATGGCTCTACTAAAGCACTCTGGCCCCGAAACATGTACTCTGCTGCTGGTAGGTGCATCTCTGTCGTGACCTTCTCGGTGAGCTCTGTTCCTGTCGACCAAACCTTGAACGAGAATGGATCTCGCATCAAAGCCTGGTTCCCTGGGGTCGACTGGAATCCTTCGCCCAACACTATGAGGGCGCCTGTCATCCTGCTGTCGAGGCACATACGATCCACTCCTCGGGGGAGGGGTGGGCACTCGACGTCGATCGTCACGATCGAATCGGTGATCATACTGCTCACGGTTCCCGTACTGATCACGCCGGTCCCCACGTCCCTCACGCCTCGGGGGCGATCTTGGGCTATGAGCCGACTGGACTGTGTCTGCAGCAATGGATCTGCTATGAATCCTGTTCCGCGACTGAGAAACAGCGGAATTCTGGTCTCCTGCTGCCCGGAGTAATGCTCTGATCTGCATCAAGCCTCTGCCAGCCTCTGACTGGGAAGGCTGAATCGACTCTGCTATACGGGCTGCAGCTGCTAAATTCTGAATCGGAGTTCGATATACCTGCGGGGGCGGAAAGAGCTGACGTCGACTGGATTCTGGAACCCGTTGTCGCGCACGCTCGTCGAGTGCTCGCTGGAGGTTCTCCAGTCGAGTGCGCTCGGCCAAGTTTGCCAGGCGCGCGTCCTCCAAGGCACGAGCCTCGGGGGTTTCTCCAACGATAGGAGTGTGCAGTGCATCCATGTTCCGGCGACGAAGTTCTTCTCTCTGCAGCGACGTGAGAGGCTCGGGGAGATATTCCTCATGGGGACGCGACGGGTCGCCTCCACCTGCGCCTCCGTCGGTGCGGGGAAAACCGGGAGGACTGGGCGGTCCATCGACCATCAGAACCTCCGCCGCCGGATCACTGCTGTCGCACTCGGATGCGGTCTCTGCGGAGCCAGTCGAACAGGCCGTAGAGGGATTCGTCGGGCTCGATCGCCGCGACTTGAGGGGTGGCCGACTGGCGTGCCACCGCGTGTCTCACCCACCGCTGAAGTCTCGACCGACCGGAGCGCTTGCGCCGGCGGGAAACAGGGAGGGAGGACAACACAGGAGCCGACCGATAATGGGTCGACGGTTGCCGCAAGAGGACGCCGCGGACGCACGCGCGAAAGTGCGTTGCCCCGCGGACAGGGAGTGCGTCCACGTCGAGCGGAGCCTCCTGAAGCCAAGCGGAGTCGTCGGCGATGAACGTGAGCGCGCCGAGACGGATCTCGCGGCCTTCCACCAAAACTCCGCCAGAAACCATGATGATTTGGATCGGAATAGATCGCAACTCCTCCAACAAATCACTAAAACACCTGCCCCACGGTGGGCGCCAACTGTCGTGGTTCTAAGTCTGACAGTAATGTAGGGGGGTAGGTATGGAGAGGCAAGATCTTAGCTATGGAGTAGTTGTAAGCACAAGAGGTTTACGAGTTCAGGCCCTTCTCGGAGGAAGTAATAGCCCTACGTCTCGGAGCCCGGAGGCGGTTGACTGGATTATGCGTGTATGAATTACAGGGGTGCGAACCCTTTACACTGAGGAGGGGGTGGCTTATATAGAGTTCGCCGGACCCCTCCGGCCCTCAGTTATGCAGGGTTTTAAATACATTAAGGTCGGGCATTACTGGTAACGCCCCTAATAAAGTGCTATGATGACCATAAAAGCTACTTAATGACTGACCGTTAGCGTGCAGAGTGACTTTAGGTCTCCTGGACGTCGAGTGGTTAGATCTTGGTCAAGTGATTGCTTCTTGGTCGAGTGTCTTCGAGTCTGTCGAGTGGAACACCTCCAAGTCAATTGAAAGGTGATTTCTTCTAGAGATGTCCTTGGGTAGGGCAGTTGGGACAGGTCCATGACCCTACCCTAAGTACATAGCTTCATCAGTGAGCAATCCTCTCACTCGGAGGCTTAGCTGCAGTCCAGTACTCGCCTAAGTTTGTAAAATCCTACCGAGTGGCGAGCAACCCTCCCACTCGGGGGCTTAGCTGCAGTCCAGCATTCGCCTAAGTTTATAAAATCCTTGTCCGCAAGGACGACGAGGTGCAGGTCGACCGCAACCCTCTTTTGCGAGCTATGCCACCAATACAACATATGCTCCATCCTTGTCCTCAAGGATGACGAGGTGCAGGTCGACCGCGGCCCTCTTCTCCGAGCTACGCCACAAATACAACGTACGCTCCATTCTTGTCTGCAAGGACGACGAGGTGCAGGTCGACTGCGGCCCTCTTCTCCGAGCTACGCCACAAATACAACGTACATTTCATCCTTGTCTGCAAGGATGGCAAAGTGCAGGTCGACCACAACCTTCTCCTCCGAGCTACGCCACATGTACAACGGAGCAGACCCCGAAAGCAATCGCAAGTATACTCAAAAGCAATTCGGACAAATCCTAAAGTTCCAAGCAGCAAATCAAAAGTATTCGAGCATCAAGCCCGAAGGAGTTTAACGGTTACAGCAATCACTCGGCATTCCGAGGCAAATTTAAGACGGATTCAAATCTCATAAGTTTGTTCACTCGGCAGGAGGAGGGCTGGCAGGTTCGACGAATTCGTCCAAGTCGATCCCATCCGCGATCCGAGTGGCAGCAGCGATGAAAGTCTCCATGAAGGACTGGAAGTCATGCCTTTTGGTGTTGGCGACCTTGATCGCCGCCATCTTGTCTTCACGAGCCTCCTTGCAGTGGATCGTACCAAGGACAGCGCCACGTCAGCACCACACCGGGCGGAGGACTTCTTCCATTCTTGCACTCGATCAGGGATCTCGTCGAGTCGAGCCATCAGAGATTCCGGGTCATTTTGAAGCGTCGCCCTTGGCCAGAGCAATGAGTCGACTCGTGAGATTGCCACCTTCAGACGTGCAAGGTAACTTGTGATGCTAGCGACACGAGACTCCAGTCGGAGCACGTTCATGGCAGTTTCGTCGCAAACTGGAGAAGCGATAGGGTCCAGACCCGTCTCGACCCTTCCGGTTTCCTCGTCAAAGTCTTGACAGAATTCTGCAGTCAAAGAATTAGTGAGTCGACTAGACAGGATTCATTTGCAAGCATCAACACAGTCGGTTTAAAAGGAGTACCTTCCAACATAAGATAGAGCTTCTTGGCAAGAGTTCTCAGATAAGCTTCCGTGTCATTCCTCTTGTGGACCGCAGACTCTAGCTTTTCATTCAGGGCAATTTTATCCTTCTTCAGACGACTCACTTCTCGGTTAGATTCATTGAGACAGGACTTCAGCTTGTTCACCTCCCCTTCCAACGCTCCGACTGAAGCCAGCTTCTGGTTTGCAAGGGCAGTCTTATCCTGGGCTTCCTTCTGTGCAGCTGTAAGGTCTGAGTCCTTTTCCTCTAGAGCCAACTTCATTTTCTCTGCAAAAGAAGCAATCGGATCAAACAAGAGATCGAAGAAATATTTTAACAGACGATCGACGTGAACAGTCGACAGGCAATTACCTTCCATACCAGCAGCTTCATCTTGAGCTTTCTTCAAATTCTGTTGGGTCAGCTCCAAGTCGAGGTTGAGTTGCCTCTGTTTCTCCTCAAGTTCAGCAAACTTGGAAATGAGAGTACAAGATTTCTGCAGGAGGCAAAAGACGTGTCAATCGACAAGATCAAAGGTTATTTACTTTCGAGTGAATAAAACTTAAAGAGTTCACTTAGACCCCAGCCGACTGCACGCAGTCGACTGCGGTCTCGGGGACTACACCCAGCGGGTGCACTTGGCGTGCCCCCGCTGATCCAGACCCAACTCGACCGGTCCGCCCGGGTCAAGTCAAAAAAAAACTATTCAGACCCCAGTCGACTTCCAGCAGTCGACTGCGGTCTCGGGGACTACACCCAGTGGGTGCACTTAGCATGCCCCCAGCGGTTCAGATCTCATTCGACCGGTCCGCCCGGGTCGAGTGGAAGAAAAGAAAGGAAGAAAGAACTCAGACCCCAGTCGACTGCCAACAGTCAACTGCGGTCTCGGGGACTACACCCAGTGGGTGCACTTAGCGTGCCCCCACCGGTTCAGATCCTACTCGCCCAGACCGAGTGAACGAGCGCAAATACCAAAGACAACAAAACACCCAGTGGGTGTACAGATTCGACGCAAACAACAGGAGATTATATGGAAGAAAATATTTCGGGTAGCATATCCTAATAGAACAAGGTCAGTCGAAAGTCTACTTACTTGGACATTGGCCCGGAGAGCAGCGCTGGCGTTGTAAGCAGCGTGGCTATTCTCGTGCACCGTCTTCATCCGCTCCATCATCACGTTAGCCTGACGGATGGCTTCCGCAGCCGCATCCGACTGGTTTTCCGGAACAGGGTAGCTGGTGAAGAAGTGGGCAGACGACCCAGGTGCAGCAGCTTGGAGCTCTGAGGCGGGAGATTGGACGACTGAAGGAAACACCGGTACAGTCGATGGTGCGGGGCGCTCACTCGACAAGGGTACAACGAAAGTTACAGAGGCCCCGCCCGCGTCTTCAGATTGACGGACGGTTGGTGTTGTCGTTGGTCCCTGCTGAGACGTCTTACCAGCCGCTGCCTTTTTGCTCTTTCTGGGCCTGGGAGCCACGTCTTCGTCGTCATCTGGGAGATTGATGACGTTGGGTGGAGCTGCAGAGAAGTTCAGTCGACCCCAAGTGAACCGCTAGAATTCAATCGACCAAGTAATCAAGAACGAGATCATAAGAGTTTTTACCTGGGTTGGAGGTAACCGCATCTTCCATCTCCTCATCTCGGTACTGGTAGGAAGAGGTTCCTGATGTAGCAGCACTGCAAATGTCCGCATTCAGTCGGTTACATTCTGTTGCTCGAATCGATGAAAAGAACAGGTCGGATGATTACCCGGAGATGGTGGGGATGGTCACTTTGATTCTGGGCAAAGCCTTCGGTGGCTTGGAGGAGGTGGCCTTCAATGCTTTTGGCGCAGGAGGCGGCACAACCTTGAGCTGCTTCAGAGCCTTCTCAATTGGCGCTGGGGAAGACGTCCGGGGGTGCTTCGAAGTTTGCCCAGTCGGCGCGGTTGCCAAGACCGGGGTGCTTGCCAGGTCATGAGCGTGCTTGGATCTCCTCTCTCTGCGAGGAGGCGAGTCGACCTCTTCGTCATCACTCGAGTCGTCGCTCTCCTCGTCCTCCTCTGCATCCGAGTGCCACTCGCCACTCTCGCCCCCGCTCGCTCCTTCCTCGACGTCTTGCTCCTGCACTCCACTGGGCATCGAGTACATATCAATGAGAGCCTGAAAGGACACCGAGCAAAGGAAATACAGTCGACCATCAACAAGGTGTCACGCAGTGAATCGAGAAGATACTTAGCAAAGCAGAATCATACCTGTTCCGGCTGGCGCGAGTGTTCGAATGAAATCACCCTCCTAGACCCCCGAGGATTGTCTTTGTTGCTGGTGATTCCCCTCAGCCACTTCTCCATCGTGTCTTCGCCGACGTCCTCCGGGTGGATCCGAGTGGAGTCCTCGAGTCCCGAGTACATCCACATCGGATGGTCACGGGCCTGAAGCGGTTGGATGCGTCGACTGAGAAAGACCTCCAGCAGGTCCATCCCAGTCACCCTGTCGCGGACAAGTTGGACGACCCGCTCGACCAACACCTTGACCCGCGCCTTCTCTTCTGGGATCACCCTCAAGGAGGAGGGCTTATCCACTCGAGCCAGGGAAAAGGGGGGAAGTCCAGTCGACTGACCCGGGGTTGGCTGGTCCTTACAGTAAAACCAAGTCGACTGCCAGCCCCGGACCGAGTCGGGAAGGATCATCACTGGGAAGGTACTCTTGTTCCTCATATGGATCCCAAGGCCCCCGCACATCTGGATCACGTGCATCCTCTCATCACTCGGATTGGCCTTCTTGACTGACTGGGAGCGACAAGTGAATATGTGTTTGAAGAGACCCCAGTGCGGTCGACAACCCAAGAAATTTTCGCACATTGACACAAAGGCAGCCAGATAAACTATGGTGTTTGGAGTGAAGTGGTGGAGTTGAGCCTCGAAGAAGTTCAAAAAGCCACAAAAGAAAGGATGGGGAGGCAAAGAAAACCCGCGGTCGACGTGAGTGGCGAGGAGAACGCACTCACCCTCCCGCGGGTGCGGCTCTGTCTTGTTCCCCGGGAGCCATGCCGATTCGTGGGGGATCAGTCCCCCCTCCACCAGGTCGTCGAGGTCGTCCTGGCTGATCATCGAGCGGATCCAGTTGCCCTGAATCTAGCCCGGCGGCAGGCCGGATCTTGACGAGGATCTGCCCCGGCTGGTCCTCTTGCCCTTCGCCTTCGCGGTCGCCTTCTTTGCGTGCTCCAACGCCACCGTCTTCTCTTTTCCCATGGCGGCGGATTGAGTCCGAGCGAGGTTGCGACGCCAAGAACGGAAGCGGGCGCGGCGGAGAAGTCTGAGGAAGAAGAAAGAGAATGAGGGCGCACTGTTCAAAGGGCCGGTCCGGTGTCTTTTATAAGGTCATTCTCGAGTGACTGACTTGTAGGCCCAGATGATCTAAACAAATCCCGCAACAGTCGCGCGCGCGATACGTGGCGAAAAAGGTGACGCAGGGATCGAGGCAACCTGCCTAATCCGTCCCGATTACCACGGCCTCGCCCGTCCGGCGCGCTTCCCAAAATTTGAATCCCGCGAAATCCGTGGAGAGTAGAGCAACTTGTCAGACGGAAAACATCCTTCACATCATCATTCGGAACTCTACCGTGAAAGTTCACTCGGCAAAAACTAAGAATGGACCAAGGCGACTGAAAAAGAAGTTGATGTTATCCCCTCAGTTCATTGATCCAGAGCAAGATATACTCATAGCACGAAGAATGAGTCGGAAGTGTTCTCAACTCCTTCCTCACTCAAACCCTGATCCATTCAGGGGCTAATGACGAAGCTATGTACCTAGGGTAGGGTCATGGATCTGATCAAGATACCCTCCCCAAGGACATCCCTTAAAGAACCAGAAGCAGTCGAAGAAAAATCATCATCCACTCGACCATAAAGCCATGTTCCACTCGACGGTCTTGAAGACACTCGACCATACGAACAACCACTCGACTACTAGAAGACTAAGAGCCACTCACTCTGCAACGGTCAGGATTTAAGTCATAGCTTTAATGGTCATTTATGTAGTTTTATTACAGGCGTTACCAGTAACGTCTCTACCTTTATGTACCTTAAACCCTTTGTAACTGAGGGCCGGAGGGGTCTGGCGAACTCTATATAAGCCATCCCCCTCCTCAGGGACAAGGGTTCGCACCCTCTGTAACTCACACGCGTATAATCCAGTCGACCACCTCCGGGCTCCGGGACGTAGGGTTGTTACTTCCTCTGAGAAGGGCCTGAACTCGTAAAACTCGCGCGTACAACTACTCCATAGCTAGGATCTTGCCTCTACATTCCTACCCCCCATTCTACTATCAGATCTAGAACCACGACATTACCCACTTCATTCATCCGACCAACAATATGTTTGTTGTACTCCCTCTATTAAGGCCTCTTTGATTCGAGTTGTCGTTGGCTCCCACACCGCATCAGCGTTGCCGCACCTGGACTACGGAGAGGCCCTTCCCACTAGTGGACCTTGTGTTGCCCCTCCATGACAACTCGGGGGCGAAACCCTAGCGCCGCCATACCAGCTCTCCCTCCCATCCCATCAACTCGCCGCAACCTGAGGGGGTCGTCGGACGGGCCGCGCGACCATCGCGGAAAGTGGCAGCAACGCTCTTCTCCGCCCCATGTTCTGCGTGGGAGGCGCCTGGATCTGAGGTGGCGGCTTCAGCGGTGATGGTGACGCCTCCCTGCAGCAGTTGGCGGGCATTGATGCTAAGGGACGCCCCCTTGTTCGCGCGTGTGGCGAGGCGATGGTGGATGTGGGTCATGACGCGAGGGTCATCTCCGCTGGCTCCTAGTGCAAGATCTGGAGATGGTGGCTTCTCGGCGTGCAGCTCGGCCAGCCCCGCCTACCCGGGATCACAACGGCCTCTTGTTCGCCATCTCTGGTGGTTGGACAACGTGCTTGGGGCTGGGGATTTTGACCCAGGGAAACCCTTAATCAGCAATGATGGCCATAATGTCGACGGTATTGAGGGTGCCATCCTCCTACTTGTAGGCATCATCGAGGTCCGCCCCTTGCCTCCCCTCCCATGTGTGTCCCTCGTGAAAACAAAAAATCCCTTAGATTTGGGCGGCGGCTCGTGCCGTCACCTTCTTGAAGGAGTCACCTTTGGACAATGGGTAGGGGGTGGAGGTGAGGGGCAAGGCTCTCACGCGTGTGTTTGGCCGCTGATGGCGAATAGTGTGCTATTCAATAGTGCGATAACCCAGTGGCAAGTCAGGTTCCTGTTGGAGCTCCTTCTGTGTCCCGTGGTGTGGTGCACTTCTTTTCACTTCGTCTTCTTTGGTGATTTTGTTCGACATCTTGGGTCATGTGCCATGGTTTGTTTAGAAGGTGAGTGACACGATGTCTAAGGTTGCTTCATGAGGTGAGGCGCTCGTGCATGTCATCCTCCCCTGTGCCACCGGTTGGTCCATGTCCATGAGTGCTTTGGCGGAGCATCTGCCATGCTGACGGTGCAGCGCCCTGTGAACCAGGACGAGAGGGCACGCCGACCTTCTTCAGAGGCAGAGGCAGATGGTGTAAGGACGATATGTGGCCTTGGGGATTTGATGACACATGGGCTTCCGCCGGCAGCGAGCCACCTCCCTGGCTTCGTCTCCTCTCCGACACGATCTTGACGTCGGCCGAAGGCATCGTTGTTCAAGCTTCCTAGTTTGTGATCTGCGGTGTCTGTTAGCCAGCTCTTAGTTTCTTGTATCTCCCACTATTTGTGTTGTTGTGTTTGTTGTGTAGGCTTCTGGGGATGTAAGGGCGTCATTGAGTTAACGCCACTCGGCCTTGTTTCTAGAGAAAGGCCTCTTTGATTAATGCGGGAATAGGAAATACATAGGAATAGAGTAGCATGTCACCTTGAATACAACATGATTGTGAGGGTGTTTGATTGTGCACATGAAAAAATGTAGGATTCTTTCAAAAAGGTTTAAGTGAATGAAAAAAACTATGCAAATGAATCGCAAGGAAAAAAAATTCTATCATATGCAATCATATGAATCAAAACAACCTGCATAGAAAAAGTTCCTAAGGATTGAAATCCTTTAAAATTCCTTTGAGAATCCTTGAAACCAAAGAAGAGTGTAAATTTAGCGACAAGTTACATAACAAGAAGTAAAAGATGTTGCTTAGACTTCATGCATTGGCCGATGGGGCCACTCATCATTAATGCCCCGGCCGTACAATATTCTACAACCAAAAGGAAGTCAAGAGGGTTGCTTAGTCTTCATGCATTGACTCCAAGCGGATTGATTGAGTGATGGGAAAAATCTATAGAGCATATGTATGCACGGATGATACTATCTTTCAAATGAGATTTTTTAAATTTTTTTACAAAGGGAGCACATACATGGATTGACTGACCAAACAGAAATGTTTGTTGATTCATGGGGAAAAAATGAAGCATCCGTATGCACAATGAAAAGATAAAATGCACATGCATGCAAGACTTGTTTGTTGATTGACTGGTCAGGCGAACCGGTACCATATGCCATACCATCCCAGGACTGTGTGCGTGCAGGATCGACTGGCGGCCTCGACTGGCCGTGTTCTTTTTTTTTTTGGACATCCGTGCATGTCCTACGGCCATCGGTCCAATCCACACACACACGAAGAGCATGCACGCCTGACGCCTACACAGTGACTAAGGCATCGCGCACTTGTGCTTGAACTGAAAAAGCTTGAAAGAACGGAGCGACTCTCAGCCTCAGCTGACATGGAGAAAAGCTTGTGGCCTTGAGTAGCCATTACAGCTTGCCCAAAACGGAAACCACTAACTTGCAAACAAACGACATAAGTAGGCAGTCCAGTACTATTGGCGGTGTGCACGCGTCTTCTCTGCCCCAAGCAAAGAACGAGAAGCAACGCTGATCGCCCTACTCGGCTTTTCTCTTTCAAACATGCATGCGTGTACGCATGTCCTCCCAAATTCTTGCGGGCCATGGCAACTGTACTATGTTTATATTGATTACTCCGTTCTATAATATAGTGCGCATAGACTTTGATCAAGTTTATAAAGACTACGACTAAGTTTATAAAAACTACATTATGAAATAGAAAGAGTACTAATACCGTATGGGTCCTTTTTACTTTGCATATAAAAATTGTCTAAAGTCAAAACTTCATAACGTTTGACCATATTTATATGAAAAGAATATCAACAAGTACAATACTTGCTTCGACCCATATTAATTGTTGTTGTTTTAGTAAAACTTTATACTCAAAATGGATTGGAGGGAGTACTAAAGTTATATAGTATGAAAATTAAATTCAGGATGCATCTAATGATAATGATTTCGCTTTGTGAATGTTGATATTATTTCTATAAAGTTGGTCAAATTTTACGAAGTTTAACTTCAGACAAATTTCATATGCGGAGTAAAAAGAACCGTTGGGAGTACTTCTTATTTGAGGAGAAGTTCCAATTTATTCATCAAATATCATGACAGCACAAAGAACATCAGAAGTAATATTAGTAAATTACATCGCATATGGTCAAACGTTATGAAGATCAAACCTTGTTGTAGGTACGTTATGAAGAACCTGTAGACCACCTAGCGATGACTACAAGCATTGGAGGGAGTTGAAGGCGCGCCACCTTCATGGCCCCTCCTGCATCATAGTCGGGCAAACCTTATTGTAGTAGATAGTCGAGAAATCGTGGTGCTAAGACTTAGAATAACCAACACACCAAAACAACAGCCGCCACCGATGAAGCGAAGCGTAGATCAAAAGTATCCAACCTGCAAACACTCGAACGCAGACACACGAAGATCGGGTCCAAGCAGATCCATCAAAGACAAACACAGATTGATTGCCGTGAGATCCGCTAGAAACAAACCTCCACACAGATCGCACGATACTAGACGCATCACCGGGATGAAGGCTAGATGGGAAAAACCTTATTCTGTCTTTAGGGAGCCACCATCTCCTCACCTTCTTGAGCAAGACATAAATCCTAAACAAACTAAAGAAACACATAAAAATGGAGCAGGAGCCCTCCCACTAGCAAAGGCAGGGATTGACCGCACCTCCATGGCCCTAAGGCCATAGTAAACAAGACGGATCAGCATTGGCGCCAGCGAGAAGCGGAGAAACCCTGGCCGCTTGGGAGTCGCTGTGGGGAGGAGAAAAATGGTTAGAGTACTCGTACTGAGTTTTGCCTGGAATAATAGATCCCAGATCCACCCCTTTATCTTTGTTGCATTTGTACTAGCTCTTTTTTCATCCTCCCTTTTCCCTTTCTTCCTGTAGCACTCTACAGGACTAGAAGAAGAATCGACCAAATCACTAAAGACTAAGCTAGATTAGCGGTTTAATGCTGGATATTAGTATCACTAATATATAACTAGCACACGGGCCCTCTCAATGCAAGGGCACCATTTACATTATGCAGTGCCTTGTGTCTCATGCCTGCAACGGATCCTGCCGCGACGAAGTCGTGTGGTGCATGACCCCCCTATGTTATTATGTACACGTCAACTGCCGAATATGACTCACATAAATCATCTCCTCCTTGTTATACACTGTATAGCACACGTGGGTGCTCGAATCATGAAACCGATAAAGCCAGAAGCAGCTGTCATAGGGCTCAACATAATTGTTTTGACCCTTAATCACGATTACGAGTTTAACACGAAATGATCCATTTTCAGAAGTAGTCTATATCGCCGGTGTACAACTTATATACCAAGGATAAGTAAATACTAGTATAGCTTTAGCAACAACTTCTCTTTTTTGAAAAAGAATAAGTTAAAGAGGTTGTTTAAACTTTATCCATTGACCAATGAGGCCACTCATTATTAATGCCCCTATAGTACAATAATTGACAAACCAACAAAAAGTCAAGATAGATTGCTTAGTCTTCGTGCATTGACGTGATGAGAAAAATCTACGGAGCATAGTACGCCTTCAAGTGAGATTACAAAGAGACCACATGCATGCATTGACTGACCGAGAAGACTTGTCAATCATTGGTTGATGGACGAAAAAAGTCTATGAAGATGTCCTTGGGTAGTACCAACTTTTAATGCCATCTACCCTTTGTGAAGAGAGCACATACAAGCATGAAGAAATCTCCCACAACATGCTGACATCATATCATTAAGGGTCTGTCTACGTCTCAGTCGACTCAGTCGGCTGACGTCGCCCTATGTAAATTAGGCCTATTAACCAGCTCTACCTCTCCTGGATTGTATCCGACCTGGTTCTGGGCCTTTTTGTTATTTTCCTGTTTGCTTGTTTGTTATGTTGGGCTGGGATTTCTCAATTTGTTTGTCCTGACTGGGTCGGGCTGGTGCTGGCCTATGAAAATATTTCTACCAACACATATGCAAAAAGCTATTGAACAAAAAAGGAACAAAAAAAGCCCAGCAGTTAGAGACAAGAAAATGTATGCTACTCTGCTTCTTTCTTATGTCTACTTTATTTGACTAGAACCCCAAGGCAAAACCCTTTCCTCCCATGCCCACATAGGCAGTTTGCTGTTCTAGAGCTAGCTAAATTGAACTGTGATGTCCATTGTTTGTGGAGTTGATCACAGGAACTTATGGATATATATAGAAAAAGGTTACAAACCAGTGTAACAACTTCTTCAAAAAGCAAACTCTCATGCTTCCATGCGAGTGATTTGTACATGATATACTTCCTCTTCTAACTTTGGATCTTCAACACACTGTTCTTTGCCTTCTGCATTTCTCTCGTTCTCGGGTTCGCTTCCTTCGTCATCCATGTCAGTGCCCGTGCACTGCTGTATTCACAAATGTATATGATACATTAGTGTTGAAAACAAGTTTAAAAAAGAGGAGGGTAGGACAAAGTATGACATAGAAGAAACTAAAATCATGGCACTAGCTAGAAGAGAATTTCTACTGCTAGTTTGTTAATCAGCATATCATGATCCCCCCTGGTGCACAAAAAAACTGCTAGCAGCACCATCTCTAAGACTAAACAGATGCACATTTCAAAAAAAATGATGTCAACACCATCTCTGAGGCCCATTTGTGTAGTTAAATGACATGAAAAACTTTCACTCCTCTGTCAGTTCTTCGTTCCTTCTCTAATGCTTCATACAACGTCACAACTTCTTCATACAGCAAACCCTATGATGCTTCAGTGTCAGTGATCTCTCTCCTCTAAATTTGTATCTTCAAGACCCTGCTCTCTGCCTTCGTCTTCAATATTTTTACCTGTATGTGGTTGTATTCATAAAAATGTATATGATACATTAGTGTTGCAGGTAAATTGTATCGTTAGGAACATACTCTAGGCGAAAGAGAAACAACAATACAAGACATATATGTTGCAGGTAACTTCTTTGTTTGCTCGTGTTTACGGAAATCCATCAAAAGACATGTAGATAAATGACAGCACAAAAGACTAAGCATACAAGGTGATGCAATTAACATACCACACTGTTAAGCCAATCTCTTGTTTCAGCTTTAGCCTTCTCCCCAGGATCCTGTGTGAAAATAAGAATTGATGATAAGACTCATAACAACTGTAGAAAAAAGTGGTTAAAATCAAACACAGGAAAGAGACCGAGTGCATAGAGTTTTAGGCTGTTGACATGCTCCTTCTTTCAAGGAGGCCTCAGTTTTAGTTTCTATCTTGTGTTCAATCTGCTTGTGGGCATCCATGAGAGTCTGCTCATAAAAAAGGCATTAACTTATGTCAACATATATCACAAATTGATTTAACACAGAACAAAAAAAACTATGCAATGCTTTAGAAATGTTAACATGTAACGGAAAAGAAGTTGGCTCAGCCACCACAAAAAATTGAAAATAAAAAGAGTAATTGCTTCTATAAAACTGAACACCTATAACCAGGAAAACTGCCATATTTCTTCAGACATTATTAGACGATGAGATCTCCCAACTAAAATCCATTTAAAGCCCATCATCTAAGTTCTTCACCTCTTAATACCTCTCAAGTTCTAACAAATGTCAAAGACAAAATACAGAGGCACTGAAAAGTGGAGTTGCCACTTAACTTGCCCCAACACCTGTAAAATAACATATTTCCTCCATATAACTTAGCACTAAAGCACCATCTAAAAACACTAATTAGACCCCCTAAAAATCAGGATTCACACAAAGGAAAAAAGGCACCAAAAATTCCAAATAATCTGCACTAGCAAATCCCTCAAAAAACATGATCTGTGCCCTAATCAGGAACCCTAGCCAACAAAAAATGGAGGACCCGCTACTCGATTTGGGCTCGCGCCCATGATGTTTGTCAGCCTCTGTGGTTTGACACACACAAAATCATACCATACTCCATGCATTTCAGCAGGCCCATTTTCAACGGAACTGATAGCTGTTGTCGTCGCAGCTGACCTAAGAGATCCCGAAACTTGGAGTGAGCTAGAGTTGCAGTGAACTACTAGGACAAGTGAGCCGGACACTCCAGTCCAGGGGACAAGCAAAAGAGATGCTACTGAGATACTCCCTCCGTCCCAAAATATAGTATAAAAGATAGTACCAAGCAGTACATCTGTAGTTTTAGAAAACTGAATTCACATGCACCATTATGCATCAGCACTACTAAAGCTGAAGCTATGGAGTGGAGGCATGCATGCAGGCAGGCTACACTCAAAGATTCATCAATCCTACTACCCTAGTTACATGAATAACAACACATCGATCGATCTCACTAATTTCAGACTATACACCATGCATTTCAGCAGGTCCATTTTCAACAAATAAAAATCACCTGTGAGAAAAAACAAATATTGCTTTGAAAAAAAACACATACATACTCCATTGGAAAAACAAATGCAAAAAAGTTTGTACTTTGTATATGATTTTAAAAAGAATAAGAAAAGGGGGGGGATCATGAAAATTGCCCCCTCCCCCTGCGCTCTGACCCCAAACACAAAGCTAATTGTGAGATCGGGGCACTTATTTTGTGCTAACAAACATGGCAAATGGAGTTGTTACGATGCTCGTGTGACGCACAACGGGGGTACAGGCACGCGGGGGCGGGGGGGTACCTTACCTGCTCCACAAAAACTGGCCCCCTCTCCCCACTGCCCCTTCCGGTAAAGTAAAAAAGCCTATTCATAACTATGTTGGTAAAAGACGTGCAGACTAGTCCGGGGACAATGCTTACAATTGCATGAATAGTTGCCCTCTCTCCCCATCGTCCCTCCCTCTTTTTGATGTCACCTCTGACAAAACAGAGCCCCCAGTTGCAACCATGTTGGAAGACATGCAGTTGCATGACTGCAGTTGGACATGCGACCGACCCCTCTCCTCGTCGGCACCTCAGACCAAACAAAAGGCTAGTTGCAACCAAGTTAGAAGACGTGCAGTTGCAACCAAGTTGGAAGACAAGCAGTTGCGTGACTATAGTTGGACATGCAACTGGCGCCCTCTCTCTTCCCACCACCCCCTCCGAAAAAACTAAGGCCACAATTACAACCAAGTTAGAAGACATGCAATTGCGTGACTAGTGTGGGACATGCAACTGGCCCCTCTCCTTGTCGGTCCCTTCGACATAACAAAAGCCCAGTTGCAACCAAGTTAGAAGACGCATAGTTGCAACCATGTTGGAATACATGTAGTTGCATGACTATTGTGGGACATGCAACTAGCCCCTTTCTTTTAGCGTCGCCCCCTCCGACAAAACAAAGCCCCCCCCCCCCCATTGCAACCAAGTTAGAAGACATGTAGTTGCGTGATTAAAGTTGGACATGCAACTTGCGCCCTCTCTCTTCCCACCGTCCCCTCCGACAACACAAAGGCAACAATTGCAACCAAGTTAGAAGACATGCAGTTGCGTGACTAGTGTGGGACATGCAAGTGACCCACTTTCTGTTCGTGCCGCCCCCTCTGACAAAACAAAGTCCCCCAGTTGCAACCAAGTTAGAAGACATGCATTTGCGTGACTATAGTTGGACATGCAACTGGCCCCTTTCCTCATTGGCCCCTCCGACAAAACAAAAGCCCAGTTGCAACCAAGTTAGAAGACATGCAGTTGCAACCAAGTTAGAAGGCATGCAATTGCATGAATAGTTGGACATGCAACTGGCGCCTTTCTCTTCATGGCTCCCTCCGACATAACAAAGCCCCCCCTCCAGTTGCAACCAAGTTAGACGACATGCAGTTGCGTAACTATAGTTGGACATGCAACTGGTCCCTCTCATCACCGGTCCCTCCGACAAAGAAAACCCAGTTGCAACCAATTTAAGAGACGTGCAATTGCAACCAAGTTAGAAGACATGCAGTTGCATATAGTGTGGGACATGCAACTAGAGCCCTCTCTCTTCCAGCTGCCCCTCCGACAAAACAAAGGCCCCTAATTACAACCAAGTTAGAAGACATGCAGTTGTGTGACTAAAGTTTGACATGCAACTGGCGCCCTCACTCTTACCCCCCCCCCCATTCGACAAATGAAAAGGCCCCCAGTTGCAAGTATGTTGGAAGACATGCAGTTGCGTGACTGTAGTTGGACATGCAACTAACCCCTCTCCCTCCCTGCCGCCCCTCCAACAAAACAAAGCCCTAATTGCAATCATGGTGGAAGGCATGCAATTGCATCCGGGGGCGACACTTGCAGTTGCATGACTAGTGCCGGACATGCAACTGACCCCCTGCCTTGTTGTCGATGCTCCCTTTGACAAAACAAAACCCCAGTTGCAACCAAGTTAGAAGACATGTAATTGCATGACTGCAGTTGGACATGCGATTGGCCCCCTCTCTCTCCCCGCCGCCCTCTCCGACAACTACCCTCGGCATCTGTACAGTCATATAGAAAAGGACCAACTCCCGATGGCCCAGCTTGAAGTCCGCAATGAACTTCTTCTAGTCATCACCACCAAGGCAAGTAGTTTGTGCCCCCTATACACTTCCACAATGTACCAGCGGCTGTGCGATTTGAAATTCATATAGCCGCCTGACAATTGAGCAAACTTGTTCCTTGCAGAGCATGAGACGATTTGAAAAAACAGAAAAATAATAAACGTAAAAAAACAGAACAAATTAAGAACAAACAAAAAAGAAGGGAAAATTGTGGACAGGAGTATACCGGAAAGATTTCGTTGGCATCACAGACATAGATGACGAAGCTCCGACCATTGTTATTATGGCAGTATGTGTGGCAAACTAGGCATGCCATTCCTGTTGGTGGAGTAAGACAAGAAAAAGTAAAAAGTTGTGAGGGATCATACTGCCAAAAACAAAACAAAAACTAGAAAAAGGAAATAAATGCATGCATTTCTTGACATAAAATTAAGCTTTACTATTGACTTAAGTTTGCAATAGATGCAAAACAAAACAAAAATCTCACACACACGAATACCTTAACAAAGTGGAAGAATATGCTTTTCACATAAGGATTAGCTCCAAAAAAGCATTTTGTGGTTAAAAAAAGCCCCTACAAGACAATGACATTTAAAATGTTCACTAGGACTACATCTACTACTGATTAACACCTTATCCCAAGAAAAGGCAAAAGAGATGAACTACATCTACTACTAATTAACATCATCCTAAAAAACTACTACTGCCGAACTGCATTTTTTTCCATCAATAGGAATGGAAATAATTAAAACCAATGAGTCGGACCCAATAGTCTAACTTCTTGTTGAAGGAAAAAAATCGACAAAATGGAAACTATGCTTTACTAAAAAATAACGGCTACAAAAAACATTTTAAAAAGGGAATATGCATGGAGAAATGGGGATCTGCTGCTAAGCGAGAAGAAGATAGTCAAGTATAAAGTTCGGGTTTCAGAAAACAACTCGATCCTCCCCCAACATCTTCAGTGCTGTTTCCAAACTGGACCACGCAAACAACCGCCCTTGGTGAATGCTGGTCCAAGTAGAACAAAACCATCTGACCCTTCCCTAGCTTGTTGTGTGCAACAAACTTCCTCCACCCTCTCCCATACAATGCACTCTGCTTGCGCCCCTTGTGACACTTCACAGTGTATGTACGTTTGTTTTCCTTGAATGTCAACCTATCTCCCGTCAGGTTGTTGAAACGAACCCTTTCATTGCATGGCACAACCTATTTGTTTTTGACCGAAAAAAGCAAAAAACAAAACGTTAACTACATTCCTACATGGATCAACTAGTAAAAAATAAGTTCACTTTGAACATTAACCCATTGAATTATACATTCTACATGGAATCAGATAAATAATAAAACAGATAACTGTAAAGAGTGTTATCCAATTCTCTTAACTACTCTTGGATTGAAAATCCTACATGGGTTGAACATGAAGATCAACCAGTGAATTCTACAAATCTACATTCTACACGGGTCAAAAATGGCTAAAAAAGAGATACACTAAACATACTGATGCCGCTTCCCCTGCTCTCGCGGTCAACAAGGGCTCAGACAAACTGTGCAAACCATCTCCTGTGCACATAAAAATGGCGCCAAACATAAATTTGTGCTAGTGCGAGGCATACATATTCAGCTAATGATTTTAGTGAGAAACTTGCATGCTTCCAAAAAAAAGGATTTCAAGATAATAATGATTTATCATTGGCGGCGACGGCTGATGAGCAAAAATATATCTACATTGGGTTGCAGAGATAAAAAGATGAACATATCAAAAGACCATATTAAAACAAAAAATGTGTGAACACATGGAAGAAATCGACATACCACTGCTAGTGATGCATTTAGTAACCATTATCTTGATCCCAGACAAAAAAAATTGAACATGGTACTGATTCATAAGGTTTCGGCAAGAAAACCGAAAAAATATGCTACTGCTACTTATTAATAAGGGTTCAACAAAAAATATGACAAAACAAATAAACATGCCCACTCCTAGTGATAGATTCAGTAATAATCTCTCTTGTATACAGAGAAAAGATACCAAAAACATGCTATTGATTAAATGGGTTTCAGCAAAATCTAAAATAAAATAAAACAAGGGACTGAGCCACTCCTAGTGATAGGCTCAGTAATAGATATGAGAGGATTTAGGTTCAGTACGTAACAATCCTCAAACATGCTACTGATTTCACAAAAATGTTGCGCAAAAGAAAAGATTTCACGAAAATGGATCCGGCAAAAGTCTGAAAGAAAAACCATACAAAAAAGAGGACACACTACATGCCACTGTTTGATTAAAGGGGGGGGGGGCGATTCTATGCTTGAAGCTACTAATCTGGACTTGATCCAAACAAAAAATGAAACCCCAAATCCCCTCAGATCTACTGCATCTCGCCAACAAAACAAACAAACAAGAAAAGGAGAGGGTGGCACTTACTCCATCAGCAGCACCGCCCGTCCTCTCACTGGCCGTGGAGGAGCACATCGATTTCTTTGTTCCGCTGCAGATCTTCAGATTTGACAGAGAAGAATAGAGAGAGAAGGAAGAAATGGACTGACTTGCCGTTCCCCTCCTCTTAATTACCACGGGTCCCGCTTCCTCTTCACCCCCTTTATTTACTGCACCCCGAGCACTTTGCCCCAGCCTACAAAAAAGCGACATGCTCGCACGAATCCAGGCCGGCCCCAAGTATCGGTCAACGCTCCAACAGAAAGACAAATAAACGGACCGGTCCGTGTATTATACAGGCCGAAACAAAGGGCAAAGCGCCCCAGCGCGAATCTACAAGCAAACAACGATCGAACGGCTGGCCAGTCGACTGAGACTTCGCGAAATCTCAGTCGACTGATTTTTAACAGCTCCATATCATTAATTACTAAATTCAATTTCCAAAATATTTTATTTTAAAAAATCAATAATTTGATCAGTGATCCGTTTTCATCGCAGGCTAAGATGGCGCGCAAGTCCGCCCCGGCCATGGCAATGTCAAGAAGCCCCACCGCTTCCGCCCCGGCACCGTCGCACTTTGGGAGATCCACAAGTACCAGAAAATCACCGAGCTGCTCATACCCAAGCCCTCCTTCCAGCGTCTGGTCCGGGAGATTGCCGAGGACTTCAAGGCCGACCTCCGCTTTGAGAGCTCCGCCGTCTCCGCGCTGCAGGAGGCCGCCGAGGTGTACCCGGTGGGGCTGTTTGAGGACACCAACCTCTACGTCATCCACGCCAAGCGCGTCATCATCATTGCCCAAGGACATCTTAGCCTTTGTCCAGCGTTGGAAACGTATGCGTGCTAGTGTTTGTTCTTGCCATGTCGGATGTGTGTTGTAAGACAATAGGCTTTGGGGGGAACCGGCACAACCCTCTAGGGGTGGCCTATCACATATATATATAATGAGGTGGTATACAACGTTACAATATACACATGTAAATACAGTCTAACACCCTCCCTCAATCTTAGCCACTTTCTAATGAATCTAGAAGGGTAAGATTGCGTCTGAAAAAGTCTCAAACTGTGGCAAAGGCAATGGCTTGGTGAAGATGTCAGCAAGTTGATCCTTGGAAGAAATAAACTTGATCTGTAGTTGCTTCTGAGAGACACGTTCACGCACAAAGTGATAGTCAACTTCAATGTGTTTCGTTCGGGCATGGAATACCGGATTTGCAGAAAGGTATGTAGCACCGATGTTATCACACCAAAGAACAGGAGGCTGTGATTGGGGTATACTTAACTCCTGAAGCAAGGACTGTACCCAGATAATCTCTGATGTGGCATTAGCCACAGCCTTATACTCAGCCTCAGTACTGCTACGCGAGACAGTAGCCTGTTTCCGAGCACTCCAAGCAATCAGGTTAGAGCCAAAGAAGACAGCATAACCCCCCGTGGATCGCCTGTCATCCGGATTGCCAGCCCAGTCTGCATCAGAATATGCTGAAAGACAACCAGAGTCAGACGGCCGAATATGCAAACCATGAGCCACCGTGAAACGAATATAGCGCAAAATCCGCTTAACAGCAGACCAATGAGTGTCACGGGGTGACTGCAGATACTGGCAGACTCGGTTAACAGCATAGGAAATGTCTGGTCGCGTGATTGTCAAGTACTGGAGCCCACCAACAATACTCCGGTACTCGGTCGCATCAGAAGAAGAAAGAAGCACACCATCAACATCATTGAGCTTATCAGTGGTAGACATGGGTGTAGTCGTCGGTTTGCACTTAAGCATCCCAGCTCGCTGCAACAAATCCAGAGAGTACTTCTTCTACGTCATAACAAGGCCAGCAGCACGAGAAGTAACCTCCACACCAAGAAAGTAATGAAGCTTCCCAAGGTCCTTGACCGCAAAATCAGCACCAAGTGAGCGAACAAGCGCAGTAGCAGCCGACTGAGAGGAGCTGACCAAAATGATATCATCTACATAGACCAACAAGTACATAGTAACCTCAGGCCTTTGAAGAAGAAACAATGAGGATTCAGCAGTTGATGATGCAAAACCATGAGCACGAAGAGCCATTGCAAGACGAGCATGCCAAGCACGAGGAGCCTGCTTCAGACCATAAATTTCCTTGGACAGACGACAGAGATGATCAGGGCGATCCGGATCAGAGAAACCCGGAGGCTGGCGCATGTAAACCTCCTCCGCCAAGACACCATGAAGAAAAGCATTTTGAACATCAAGCTGACGAAGAAACCAACCTCGAGTAACAGCCAGAGAGAGAAGAAGTCTGATGGTAGTAGGCTTGACCACTGGACTGAAGGTGTCTTCATAGTCAAGTCCAAAACGCTGTCGAAAACCACGAGCAACCAGACGAGCCTTATAGCGCTCAATGGACCCATCAGAATGCCTCTTCACTTTGAAAACCCATTTGGAATCAATGACATTTACCCGTGATTGTGGAGGAACAAGAGTCCATGTCTGATTGCGAAGAAGCGCTTGATACTCCTGCTCCATGGCCTGAGGAATGCGCATAGCAGCTTGATACGTGCGTGGCTCAAAGGATGGATCTGCAAGAGCAGCAGACATGCACGCCGCTAACCAAGCAACTGTGCCATCGTGACGTTGCTTAGGCTGAAAAATGCCACTCCGACTGCGCGTATGTGGACGTAGAGCAGCAGCAGGAGCCGGCGGAGGCGAAGGTGACGGAGACGTGACGGTCGCCGGAGATGCAGGAATCACCTCAGGCGAGCTCGGGACAGACGACTCCGGGCTGCATGGTGAAGACTGGTCCGACGACAGGGGCTCAGAGGCCATGGGCGAACCGAAGGTGGGCGAGGCCAGCTCTGGTGACACCGGCCCAGACGGCCTTGGCGAGGCGAGAGCAGGCGAGGCCGGCCCTGGTGAGAAGGGCCCAGACACCCTGGACGAGGCAGGGGCGGGCGAGGCCAGGCCTGGTGATGACTGCCCCGACGCCCTGGGCGAGACGGGGACCGAGGAGGCCGGCCCAGTCGGCGGGGTTGCAGGGCGCGACGATGGCGAAGGCAGCCCAGAAGCCAGAGGCGACCGGGCCAGGACGTCGATCGGCCGTGCATGAGCACGGAAACCAAGGCCATGCAGGGGCGCCATGTGCTCCTCATGCGCAACAGAAAGTGCCGAGGATGAAGGCGATGGCGACGAAGAGGAAGATGGCGCTTCCAGAATCTCCAAACGAGCCCCACGACCAATGCCTGCACCATGGTTAGGCAACAATAGAGGAGAATATGCAACATCATCAAATTGGTCAGAAGCAACAGAGAATGAATGCATGACAGGTGGCTCGGTAGTGGACACAGGGAGTTTGGCAAAGGGAAAAACATGCTCATCAAACACAACATCCCGAGAGATGTAGACACGATTAGTGGGAACATGAAGACATTTGTATCCTTTATGAAGAGAGCTATAACCAAGAAAAACACACTTCTTGGAACGAAACTCGAGCTTACGCTTGTTATATGGACGAAGATGGGGCCAGCAAGCACACCCAAACACCTTGAGAAAGGTGTAGTCCGGTTGTTCATTAAGGAGAACTTCAATGGGAGTCTTCATATTCAAAACACGAGTGGGAGTACGATTGATGAGAAAACATGCAGTGGTGAAAGCATCACTCCAAAAACGAAACGGAACAGATGCATGGGCCAAAAGAGTCAGACCGGCTTCAACAATGTGACGATGCTTACGTTCTACTGAACCATTCTGCTGATGTGTATGTGGACATGCTAAACGGTGAGTGATCCCAAGCGACTGAAAGAAGGAGTTGAGGTTGCGATACTCGCCACCCCAGTCCGACTGAACATGAACAATTTTGTGCTTGAGAAGGCGTTCAACATGTTTTTGGAACTGAACAAAAATGTCAAACACATCAGATTTACGTTTGATAAGATAAAGCCAGGTGAAGCGGCTGTAAGCATCAACAAAACTGATATAATAATTATGACCACTAACAGAAGTCTGAGCAGGACCCCATACATCTGAAAACACAAGTTCTAAAGGATGTTTCACCTCACGACTGGACTCCGAAAAAGGAAGTTGATGACTCTTCCCCTGCTGACAAGCATCACACACTGCTACATCTTTATTACTAGACACACTAGAAAGCTCATGACGACGCAAAACATGCCGGACAATAGGTGTGGCCGGGTGACCAAGACGAGCATGCCACTGTGACGGAGATACCCGAACTCCACTGAAGACGCGAGCGACGCCAGGATGCTCCAGACGATAGAGACTTTGGCAGAGCCGCCCACTAAGAAGAATGTCCCTCGTGCCCCGATCCTTAATAAAAAGATCAAAATGATGAAATTCACAAAGCACATTATTATCACGAGTGAGTTTAGGAACTGAAAGAAGATTACGTGTCACAGATGGAACTCGAAGAACATTGCGAAGTTGAAGACTCCTATTGGCATGTCTAGTGAGAAGTGATGCTTGACCAATATGAGAGATGTGCATACCTGCTCCATTGGCGGTGTGGATCTTGTCGGAGCCATGGTAGGGTTCACGAGTGTGAAGCTTCCCCATCTCACTGGTCAGGTGCTCTGTCGCCCCAGAGTCCATGTATCAGTGGGGATCAATGGAGTAGGACTGAGTGTGTCCCTGTGGCTTCTGCGGCGGCGGACGATCAGCCATGGCGACCTGACAAGCAAAGTTGCGTGTATCCTTCCCGTCATTGCCAAGACCAAGAAAACCCCGCTGGAAGCGCTTGTGACACTTCGAGGCCCAGTGCCCATCGCGACCACAAAGCTGGCACACACGTGGACCGCCAGCCCCTGGTAGCGTCGCAGTAGGAGGAGGGGCCGAGGCGGGTGGTGGTGACTGCCCCGAAGGAGCCCTGGATGAAGCAGAGGAGCGACCACCCTTGGTGGCGGCGTTTGCCGAGAGGGCGCCGTTGCCCCTGGATCGGCGCGTCTCGACTCGTTGCTCAGTAAGCAGGAGGCGTGAAAAGACCTCGTGTGCTGGCATGGGCGTGGAGTTGCCCCTCTCATTGATGATCTCGACTAGGGCGTCATACTCCTCATCAAGACCATTGACAATAAACGAGTTGAACTCGGAGTCGGTGAGGGGCTGTCCAATGGAGGCCAGCGTGTCGGCGAGACTCTTGACTTTGTTATAGAACTCAGTGGCGGTGGAGTCAAGCTTCTGACACTCCCCAAGTTGGCGACGGAGTCCAGATACACGAGCCTGCGACTGTGCCGCAAACGAGCGCTCAAGAATAGTCCATGCCTCGTGGGACGTCTTGGCGAAGACAACAAGCCCAGCAACGGCCGGAGAGAGCGACCCCTGGATGGAGGAGAGGTTCGCCTGATCCTGCCCTGTCCAGACACGGTGAGCCGGATTATAGACCAGACCATGCACGCTGTCAACCAGCGCAGGAGGGCAAGGGAGAGAGCCGTCGACATAGCCAAGCAGGTAGTGACTCCCAAAAAGCGGAAGAACCTGCGCGCGCCAGAAGATGTAATTGTCCGACGACAACTTGATGGTGATGAGATGGCCGAAGTGAAACGGCGGCGGCGGCTGCGATCCCATCGAGGAGACTGGCTGAGGTGAGAACACCGTGGAGACAGTCGGAGGGGCAGCCGGCGCGGCGACAGAGGGCGCGATGGCCGCGGTTGACGCCGCGAAGCCTGCCAGCGCGACGTCCTCCGCCACCAGAGGCGCAGTGGCCGAGGGCGCGACAGCCGCGGTTGACGGGGCGGCGGTGGTGTGGGCCACAAGCGTCTGCCCAGGCGAAGTAGCAGCCGGCGGAAGCGCGAAGAGGGAGCCGACGCTCCATGTCCCGATCGGCGCCTGAAGGGAGGCGGCATCCAGCGGCCTCGAGAGAAGTGCCGCGAGGGAGGCCGGCAGAAAACCGGTGGCGGTGGAGCCGGACGCAGCGGCGGACGTCATAGCAGTCGGGCGACGGCGGCGGCGGTGGCGGCGGCGGCGGCGGCGGTTTAGGGTTTTTAGGCGGAAGCGGACGTAACCTAGCGTGATACCATGTAAGACAATAGGTTTTGGGGGGAACCGGCACAACCCTCTAGGGGTGGCCTATCACATATATATATAATGAGGTGGTATACAACGTTACAATATACACATGTAAATACAGTCTAACATGTGTTGCCTCGTCTGATGCTACCATCTTGCTCCCATCAGCAATGGAAATGAAACCGTTGGCTATCTTTGCCTCGAACATGAGCTTTCCCTTTTATGTTCGTGAGCCTGTCCTTCCTAAAGTTCTCTGATTTTAAGCTAAACTAACCATGCCACGCCAAATTTCGCAATTAAGTAAGCTAGTTTGCAGTCTCTAAACCTGAACGAACATCATGGTAATTGTCGTCTTCAGTTTAGAGTATGAACCAGTTGCATAACAGTACGTCAGTACCAGTATGTTTGATGTTCGGTGCACAGATTCTGCAAGTGTCTGGCCTAATGATACAGCAATCCTGCATGTGTCTGGCCTAGTGTTCCAGTCCCGTATCATCTCATGGAGTACATAGTTACTGTACATATTACATGGATGTCTTTGTCTTCAGATCTTATTAGATGATTGGTTCAGAAACAGGCTTCAGACTTCCCCATTTTGATTGTAATGTTGGGTGCATCCCCTCGATTCAACTAACTGAACCTCCAAGTTCGTTCAGATTCTTCTTACACCTGTGGCCGTTCCAGGAGCTGAGCAAGGAAGTGCTGGCCAAGATTGGTCAGAGTCTGATGCTGATCTTGGGTCTGCCGCTGTCGAAACAGTAGCTGTTACTCGATGTGTTGTTCTCAGTATAATTAGTATCATGGAAAAATGCAATGGTTGGGTATACTGTTAGAGTACATATGCTGAAGATTGGGTACATGTAGGAGTATGAAGCGAAGATGTGTCCTATCGGAACAGATAAAAGGGCAGTTCACTTGTGAAATTTCATGTCGGTTTTAGCCAAGTTTATCTGATTCTTAGCTTAATTATCCTTTGGCTATGTCAAAACTAGTATGTATCTAGTAATCGGGTTTGCTGCCTCTGAACCTGAATGAACAGATGTTAATATGCCCGTCCAGTTCGGTGTTACATAACCATACCAGTATGCTTGTCTTGTCCGATAACTACAAGCGATCCTAAGCTGACATCATGCCTGCCGTTTTTGTCAGGATGGCTAATGCAGTTTTGATGCATGTCCAGTTAAGTTCACTGAATTTTGAACTTTGTATGGAGCAGATTTGGTAGGAGTAATTATTTTTTTGCTATCTGTAATTTTATCCCATCATTGCCTGGCTTTACTCGATGTCAGTTCCTTTTCTTGCTTTGGACCCTGTGTGTTTGCTCATGAACTAGTATTATTGTGATATGATTGATGCAGTATAAGTCACTACTATTTAGGAAGTCCAATTTCAGAAGTACATGTTAGTCCAGTTTCCGTAGAGAACCAATAAATCACCGATAAGCTCTATATATCAGCCAAAGTTTGCCATAGTGTGTAAAATTCTCTTCTAACATGCCGCCGGTTCCTGATTTTCTTGATCTATCAGTGTCCTTCCGAACAATAATATATTGTGGATTTGTTTCAGTGGGCTCTATGTTTTTGTCAGCGACTTGATTAAGTCAGCAATGACTTGGTCTCAATTTCAGGACATGTAACATTTTGCAATGGTGTGATAAGTTATGACCATTTTCTTTGCTGGCTAATTAGGCTGTAAACACAATATTTCTTCGTCAACACTCTGTCACATGATGTTCCATATATTAGGGAGTGCCAACACTCTGTCACATGCATTGCAACAAAAGGATCAAGATATCTTGGATGCAATGTCATGTGTGAAGTCAACAAGGAATGATCTACAACAACTAAGAGATAATGGGTGGAAATCACTTTTGGAGAAGGTATATTCATTATGTGAAGAACATGGCATTCCAAAACTAAACATGCATGATGAATATATACACGAAAAAGAACCAATATAACAACCTACATCATTATCAAATAGAGTGTCTTAACACTGTTATTGATTGGAAACTATGAGAGTTTGGTGACAGATTCAATGAAGTAAATTTTGCATTGCTTGTTCACATGGCTTCTTTCAACCCAAAAAACTCTTTCGCTGCTGTTAACTTAGAGTTTGTTGAAGCTAGCTGAGTTTTATCATGACGATGTTGATTCATCAAAATTGATGGATCTTGAACATGAACTTCGGATTTATATTGACAATGTCTGAGGGGACCAAAGATTTGCTTATTTGGATGGCATTGCGGATCTTGCTAAAAAGTTGGTGGACACTAAGAAGCATCTTGTTTTCCCTTTCGTGTATCAATTTCTAATGCTAATTTTGCTGGTTGCCACGGCGTCAGTGGAGAGATGCTTTTCAGCAATGAATACCGTGAAGAGTGTTTTACGCAACAAAATGGGTGCTCAGTTCATGAGTGATTGCTTGATTTTCTATGTGGAGAAATATATATTTACTACCATTACGAATGACGCCGTAATTGGTCTATTTAAGAAGATGAGAGATTGAGAAGGCAAGTTATAAAATGTGAGTATCACATGACTATAACTTTTTGTTATTGCTATTTATTCTCTATATTATTTCTTACACACCATTGTTGTTCATCCTTTTCAGGAAGTTACAAATGAAATTGTTAGAAGTCATCTTTTTTGCTTATTTTATCTTGAATATGTAAACAAATGATTTTATGACTTCGGGGAACCAGTACTTGGTATGACAATCTTATTATTATGATACCAATTATATCATTGGCTCATTGCATATTTTCGCCCTTCATGTTGCCCATGGATGTTATTTATGTTGTGTTATAGTGGGCATATTTTTGGTTTTTTCTTCTTTATATTGCTCTCGGCGTGAGTAACGCCATAGCATGTGTTATAGTGGGCATTGGTTGACCCAGTGACCATTTTTTCTAGCTTCATCCCCTGCTTCCTCGTGTGCTCTCTTCCTCGCCCCCTCCCATGGAGTGTACTCCATGAATTTGCCGAGAAATCTAATTGTACAAAGAAAGAGTGCAGTTCCGCATATTTTCTAGAGAATCCGATTGTACAAAGAAAGAGTTTGATAATAGCTTTTGGATAATTAACCTCACAATATCTATATCTATATCTATACCTAATAATACTAGTACGCGGGTACGTGCATAGCACGTGCAAAGTTCAATTCGTGAAAACAGATCTCCCACGCTGATTTTTTTTCTTCAAAAAAGAAGTCCTTGAAAAGTCTAAGAAATCAACAATTATGTTCTGTTTGTATGTAAAGTTATCATGACAGCTATCCTAATTTCACTAATCAAAATGTCCTAGTCACATTTTTTCTTCGAAGAAAAATATTTTCATGGTTGCAAAACTTGGTAACATAAATTTTTGTTCATCTCATGTATTTGTGCAGTGTGATAGATGACTTAACCATTGTACTATCATATACATGTCGTATTCCCTAAAACAATGCTATTTCATGGACGGACGGGATGCAAAGCTACCATTACTTTGATACGCTCTAGGAGAAGGATGGAGATGGGTATACAGGACCGAAAGTCTGGCGTGACTGCGGTTTGCTGCGCTGCAGTTCCATCAGTCCATGGCCGGACAGCGTCCTATCTACGTGGCCCAACCTTGCAGTGCACAAACGCGACGTCCTGTAATAAACAATTCGGGTGGGCCTAGATTTCTCTAGAATGAACAACCAGCTGCATGGTGGATATTGTAGACGCGAATCCGTGCATTCTGAACTATAGGATTGACCCTATCGATGGCTGAAATTACTTCTTAATTAAGCCCATGTTTCAAATTTTCAAAATTGGTACACTATATAGTAGTATAGAAAAGGGCTATTGTTTCTGTCGGTACATCACCGCAATTGCCTCCAAAGTTGCAAAATATTGCCCACCGATGTCACCTATAAGTGATAAAAAAGTTTCACACAGGTGAATCCCCACCTGGGCCGGCCCATGTAGTAGGAACCTTCTTCTATACTGCACTCTGCTTCAGAGAAAACACAGCACGCCTATTTGGGCCGGCCCATGTCCAGGCGGTCTGTTTTTAAATTTCATTTTCGTTTCCATCTTCATTTTTTTTCTACTTTTAAATAATTTCGGACTCCAAAATAATTCCTAAAATAAAAAATAAAAATTTTAAATGAAATATTTAATAATTAATAAATATTTATGGATTCAGAAAATATTTGTGACTTTTAAAAAATGTTTGCATATTCAAAAAATGTTCACAATTTCGAAAACAAATGTTTAGGAAATTAAAAAAAATGTTCATGGTTTTTTTTAAGTTCTTGTATTACAAAATGTTAATGAAATTGAACAAAATTTCGCCGACTCAAAAAATGTTCATGAAATTGAGAAATATCCTAAAAATTCAAAAGTTGTTCGTGAATTACATAATAGTTTATTGATTCATAAATTTTTCACTGATTCAAAAAATTATCATGCATTTTCAAAATTGTTCATTAAATTAAAAAAATCGTGAATTTAGAAAATTGTTTCACCAATTTCCAAAAAAAATTGCCGATTCTAGAAATGTTTGCCTATTCAAGGACAATGTTTAAAAAATGTTCACATTTTTTGTAAAAATATTTGCGAATAGTATAAAATGTTCATGAATTCAATTTTTCCCTGGATTTAGAAATTGTTCAAAAATCTGTAAAAATGTTCGCGAGTTTAAATAAATGTTTATGATATGATTTTCAAAAATTGTTCACGAATTCACGAAAATGAGAGTGATAGTGTATCTCGATGATGCAGCAAAATATGGTCATGGCAATTGGAGATTATGATTTTTTTTCTCCCATTGCAACGCACGGGCCGTTCGGTAGTAAAACAATAAGGTTAAATTAAGATACCCAGTAGAGGTGATATATCTAGGTTAATTTTATTTGCACACCAAAATAATGAACTATTATGCTTACGAAATGACAACAAATAGATTCTCTTTATTAAATGATAAAGTTTGATATCCTTTGAGGTCATACATGTAGATGTCCACACAGGGCAATCAGGGGGCGATCCCCACGCCGCCGCCAACGCCGGGCGCCGCCCCGGCCACGGTCGGCCCCCCGTCCGTGCCCCAGCCATGGCAGGGTGCCGGACCAGCAGCGGCTACGTCCGCCCCGCGATCGCGCGACCAATCAGGTCTCGTCAATCCCATCGTGCCCGTGAAGGAAACTGCCTCAAGGAGTCCGGTCGTCTCACGCCGGGAGGGATTAGGGTTTCCAAACCCTGCCGCAAGGAAGATCTGACCCCCCCCCCCCTTTAAAGCTTAAGGCAGGAACGCTACAACGTCAGAAACCTCGGGAGCCGCCAGATCGGTCTAACCACGCTGCTGCGCTGCTGCCGCCAAACCACCCCGTCGCCATGGTGAAGTCGCCCGTGCGCGGAGAGGACTTAAGAGATCCCAGTGACCGAGGGGGACCCAGGGGTCGGTGGGGGCGATCATGGGGCTCCCCTTGCGGATGCTTCCCGCCCGAAGCCTTCCACTGGGGACTCTGGTGTTGCTGTGGAGATGCACTCGCGCGTGAAGGACCTCGCCATATGGGACCAGATGAAGCGGATAGCGCTAAAGGCAGGACAGTCTGAGAAGCAAGGCTATGGGAGCCAACACGCTGAGGGCCCAGAGGAGTTCAGGGAAGGCGAGAAAACGGAGGAAGAGGCTGAACTTGTGGAGGTTGATCTCGAGGAAGAGGGGGTGCTCCAGCAACCGGCTCATCCATGGACGGTGATCATGCTTGTTTACTCGTTGGATCGACCAACACCCAGAGCTCTTTTTGACAATATTGTAGATGGCTGGAGGTTGAAGGAGAACTTTGACTACTCATACCAGGGAGATAACAGGTACCTTGTTCACTTTGGATGTGAAGCTGATATGACAAGGGTTCTGCGTGGGGGACCGTGGCAATATAAACATGATCCACTCATCATCGAAGCATATGATGGGATGAGGAAAGTTTCTGAGTACGTCCTTGATCGGATTAGAATCTGGGTGCGGATCCTGGATGTGCCAACCAACTGGAGAACCGAGAAAATAGTGAAAGCTCTGTGTGCGAATTTAGGCACGATTGTACAAGTTGAACTTGATGAGAACAGGGGCAATTATGTGTGCGTGCAAGTAGCGATGCCTGTGTATAAGCCGCTTGAGACAGCGGTGGCGATGAATGCTCGACTGAAAGAGAAGCGTACCAAGGTTGAATTCGAAATTCAGTATGAGAAACTGCCTGACTTCTGCTATACCTGTGGCTACCTTGGCCATGTGGAGAAGTCATGCGGAAGAAAGGTTAACGGTAGTGCACCAACGGGGAAGTTTAGCGGCAAACTGAGATGCTCTTCGCCCCGCCTGTTCACAAGGCAGTCTGGCACAGTACGGGCGAAAACTAATCCAACTGCGTTCCGTGGTCTTGATTTCTCAGCGGGAAGTAGCACCTCTTCTGGCCGGGGACGAGGGGGCGTGGAGCTCGCCGTGAGGAAGATCAGGCGCGCACATACAAGACACAGGAAGTGCACAAGAGCGGCAACCCGGCCATTGATCAAATGCTGGCAGAACATATGCAGAATATGACGGGGAGAGACCAGGATGAACCGGGTGTGCAGAAGCCTACAAGTGAAGTCAGCGGGGACGGCCACTCCCAGAAACAGCACACGTCCTCTCAGCCCAGGAGCTCCGACATCATACCAGCACTACGTGATCTGTCAAACGAGATACTCATGGCCAATGCTGAACTATCGGGCGCCACACAACTTGGGAAAAGGAGTGCGGAGGAGGAGGTGTCCTCCGCGGCTAAAGTGGAACAGGGAGACAAAGCCATGGTGCTCTATACTAACCCGACTGCTGCGGGAGCTATTGTTTTTTCAGGAACGCCGAAGAAGCGGAGAACATCAGAGATGTTGGAGGGGCAGGGGTCTCAAGTGCATGGCGGAGTACGTGATCAGGACATGATGGAGGTGTCCAACCCATTGGAGGCAGTCGGCCCAGGGGCCGCCGACGAACTGACGGGGCCCGAGGCGCCCCGTCAGGAGCAATGAATATCCTTAGTTGGAACTGCCGGGGGGTGGGAACCCTCGGACAGTTCATGACCTTGTGAGTCTTGTACAGACTCATTCCCCTAGCATTGTTTTTCTTTGTGAAACTAGACAGTCAAAAAATAAGATGAAGAGGGTTCGCTCTCGTTTAGGCTTAAGTGGTTTTGAGGCTTTAGATAGTGATGGCCTTAGTGGTGGCCTGGCTTTGTATTGGCATGAGTCTTTGAGTCTTGATGTAAAAACTATTAATAAAAGATATATTGATGCGTACGTGATGACGATGCCGGGAGAGCCACCTTGGCGGCTCACCTGCATCTACGGCGAGCCGCGAACGGAGGACCGGCATCGCATGTGGTCCACCCTGCATGATCTTCACCGCCAATCCGATTTGCCTTGGGTGGTGGTTGGCGACTTCAATGAGGCTATGTGGAGCTTCGAACACTTCTTTGAATCACCACGGTCGGCAGGTCAGATGATTGATTTTCGTGATGTTCTGGAAGTTTGTGGGTTGGGTGACCTTGGTTTTGCAGGGCTGCCTTACACATATGATAATAAACGAGCTGGACGTGCTAACGTCAAGGTCCGCCTTGATCGGGCGGTTGCAACCAATGCCTGGCGGGACTTGTTTGAATATGCTAAGGTGGACCACCTGGTGGCACCTAGCTCGGACCATCTTCCTATCCTGATTCGGTGCTCGCGAGAGGAACCGATGCAAGCTGCTGGCAGGAGGTTTCGGCAATATGAAGTCATGTGGGAAAGGGAGGCATCGCTCCCGGAGGTAATTATGAAAACCTGGACAGATTTGGGTTCTATGCTCAATCTTGGTGACATATCCTCTGGCTTGGGTAATTTGATGAAGAAGCTGCAGGTTTGGAGCCGGAAAAAATTCGGTAATGTCATAAAAGAGATTAACAAGTCTCGTTCACGGCTCGAGGAGCTTCTGTCCATGAATGCAGATAGAAGGGAAATACGGGAAGCGACGGATAGCCTCAACGAGCTCCTGTACAGCGAAGAGATGATGTGGATGCAACGGTCGCGGGTGGCGTGGCTAAAGGAAGGGGACCGTAATACCAAATTTTTCCACAGGAAGGCCAAATGGCGTGCTAGAAAGAATCGCATAAAAAAGCTACTTGATGCTTCAGGAATCGCCCATTGTGATCATGGAACTATGGCGGCGATGATCTTAGATTACTTCTCTACGCTGTTTACTGCGGATGAAACCATTTGTCCGGATCCGGTTATTGATTTAATTAACACTCGTGTTACTGACCGCATGAATGTTGGGCTGTGCGCAGATTTCACCGACAAGGAGATTGCTGATGCCTTGTTCCAGATTGGCCCCCTGAAAGCACCGGGACCGGATGGATTTCCCGCTCGGTTCTTTCAAAGGAACTGGGAGGTGATGAGGGAGCAAGTCATTGCTGGCGTGAGGGAGTTTTTTTGGACGGGCACTATGTCGGATGGAGTGAATGACACGGCCATAGTACTCATTCCCAAGGTGGACAACCCGGAACGAGTGTCTGAGTTCAGGCCCATTAGCCTGTGTAATGTCATCTACAAAGTGGTGGCTAAATGTCTGGTAAATCGCCTCCGACCTATTCTTGATGAGATTATTTCGCCGGAGCAGAGTGCCTTTGTACCTGGACGCCTCATAACAGACAACGCTTTAATTGCTTTTGAGTGCTTTCACTATATACAGCAAGAGAAGGATCCTGAAAAAAGCTTTTGCGCTTATAAACTGGATTTATCCAAGGCTTATGACAGGGTTGACTGGATCTTCTTGGAGCGAATGATGCAAAAGATGGGTTTCGCTCACCGATGGGTGAACTGGATTATGTCATGCGTCACCTCGGTGAGATACACTGTAAAATTCAATGGTACCCTCTTGGATTCGTTTGCACCGTCCCGTGGGCTACGGCAAGGTGATCCTCTATCCTCGTCCCTATTTTTATTGGTGGCTGATGGGCTATCTGCTTTGTTGAAGAAAGGGGAAGAAAATGGAGATTTTACCCCGCTAAAGGTGTGCCGCAGAGCTCCTGGTGTGTCCCATCTGCTCTTTGCAGATGACACGCTACTCTTTTTCAAAGCTGAAGAGGAGCAAGCAAGAAATGTGAAGCAAGTCCTGCATGCTTATGAGAGAGCCACCGGACAGAGCATTAATCCGGCCAAATGCAGTGCCTTATTTGGTGATGCGTGTACAAGTGAAGAGCAGCAGAAAGTATGTGCAGTTCTTAATATTGTGACAGATTTGTTTGAGGATAAATACTTGGGGCTACCCACACCGGAGGGTCGCATGTCTCGTGGGAAATTTCAAAACCTGCAATCCAGATTATTGAAGAGAATCATAGCATGGGGAGACACGTTATCCTTGGCTGGAAAGGAGACGATGATCAAAGCTATTGCGCAGGCTATACCGACATATGTTATGGGGGCGTTTAAGCTTCCTATGTCTGTATGTGATGACCTCAACCGCATGGTCCGGAACTTCTGGTGGGGAGCATCGGAAAGGAAGAGGAAGACACATTGGCTGGCTTGGCCAAAGATCCTGGCGCACAAAACACGGGGCGGGCTGGGTTTCCGAGATTTTCACGCCTTCAACCAGGCCCTCCTTGCCCGGCAGGCGTGGCGCTTACTAATAAATCCTCACAGTTTATGTGCGCAGGTGCTCAAGGCGAGGTACTACCCTGAAGGTCGCCTAGAGGATACAGTCTTCTCAGGCAACGCCTCCCCTACGTGGCAGGCCATTCAGTATGGCCTTGAGCTCCTCAAGAAGGGCATCGTCTGGCGTGTAGGGGATGGCCGTAACATCTGGATTTGGCGAGATAAATGGATCCCCCGCGAACCTTCACACCAACTTATCACCCAACAGGGTACCTGCCGACTACGACGAGTGGCCGAGCTCCTGCACGAGGATAGGTCATGGTGCCTTGACCTGCTCCATCGCTACTTCCACCCGGCAGACATGGAGATGATCTCCAGCATTCGTACTTCGACACGCGTCACCGACGACATCATCGCATGGGCCCCAGAGAAGAACGGTATCTTCACCGTTCGATCCGCTTATCGGTTCGCCATGGACGAGCGCGAGTTTCCACTGGCCACCGCCACGAGCAGGGCACCGGATGGTCATCGCGCCATCTCGAAGATCATATGGGGGTGCCCTGCTCCCCCAAAGGTACGCGTGTTTGCTTGGAGGATTGCTACGAACTCTCTTGCTACTTGGGCAAATAAGCTCTCTCGCCATCTTGAGGTTTCTGACCTATGCCCCTTATGTGGATTGGAACGGGAGGATATGTTCCATGCTTTCTGCAGGTGCCCGTTGGCAAAGGAGCTGTGGCACACTATGGCCACGGATTGGTGTATCCCCAAGGTGGAGGACATCCTGTACACAGGACCGGAATGGCTATTTACCCTGCTGGACCCCCTTGACGAGGCTACGAGGATGATCGTCTTTATGATCATGTGGAGAACCTGGCATGTCCGGAATGAGATCACGCATGACAAGAAGCCGCCACCTCCTGAAGCCTCACGACGTTTCTTGCATGGGTACATTACTTCACTGCTCTGTATCCAACAATTCCCAAATGCGGATGTGGTCAAGGGGAAGATGACGGTCTCCTTGCCGCCGTTTGTCACTCGGCATCCCAAGGAGGCTAAGGAGGAGCGATCATGGACCGCGCCAGCGTCGGGACGCACTAAGCTGAATACCGATGGCAGTTTCATTGCGGAGACGGGAGCGGCAGGAGGAGGGATGATTTTGCGCGATGATCGAGGAGAAATCATCTATACTGCATGTAGAGAGCTGCGCACATGCGATAATGCGCTCGGAGCGGAGCTTGCGGCTTGCAAGGAGGGCCTGGAGCTGGCCCTAAACAGGACCGGGTTGCCTATCACGGTCGAGCTTGATTGCGCGGAGGCTGTGGCAATGATCACAGCAAATGGGGAGGATCGTTCGGTGCACCGCACCCTCATTCAGGAGATACGAGATTTAGCGACTGCCGCTGGAAGGGAGATCTCATTTACTCTATGTTGCCGGTCACAAAATAAATGTAGCCATGAACTTGCCTCTTACGGGTGACGAACCCCACGAACCGCTGTGTGGTTCCACTCGGGGATTGACCCTGTTGTACGTCTGGCCTCCGCTGAGAGACCACCTTGAGTAATGAGAAATCCCTTTTCACCCGCAAAAAAAAAATGATAAAGTTTGATGTATGTGCCAGGAAAATCAAGGCTTACATGGCATGTCAATCCAAGATTTCCAATTCCCTATCCATGCACATGGATGCCTTTTAAAAAAATCAATTCATCATCAATTTTTCTGAAACCAATCGATACATGTTGTTCTTTTCATAATTCTTTTCAGCATTCAACATGACATGTAGCCATCTAGGTAGTAATGGTGAATCGCTGTTTTTGCTCCAGATAAAAAGGAAGTTTATTATTAACAAAATTAGAAATCTCACATATACCAATCAGAATTGATTCATCACGGAATGGTAAATTGTGAGTTACTAAGTTCATGTGGCTTACTTTTCGTTATGAGACATATGCTGGAATAAACCTCCCATATGTGATATACTTCATGTACTTCATGTTCAACGCGTGCTGGAATAAACCTCCCATGCAAGTGAGCTACATGCAAAGTCAGAAGAATCAGAAAATTTTCATATTAAAATACTCAGTTATCCAAGCCCAGCAAGAAAGAAATGGAAGAATCAGCTCGAAAACAGAGACCAATGCATGCCTATTGCTACATAGAAACCATGGATTTCTACACTGATTTGCCAAAGAAAAAAAATATTTCTGTGGCAACAGGAAGAGAAATTCAGAATACTAGAAATTTATCAAGAGGCGAGTCAATTCCATGCAAAACAGAAGTGGAGAGTAAGTTGAACCTGCAATAGCAAAAGCATTCCCAGTAATAGCAATATGTGACCATTCTGAAACTGGAGGTAGCTAAGATCATTTACAAGTTCGAGAAAAAGATCATATATCTTTTAGATCAGCTTTTGAGGATTTCCTCAATGCCTTGTATCATGTGACACTGTATCGGTTTGGTTGTTTATGCCCTTATCTATAAAGGGGTGAAAGCCTGCTTCGTGATATGGATACAAATATAAGGTTACTACTTAAGTTTGCTCACATACTTTTTTCAGAGCTTCTAGTGCAGACTACTGGTTGACCGAGTACGTATAGACGTTGTTCCATGCATATTACTCTAAATATTATGTTGTGCACAATGGAACACATAAATCTACTTATTTAGTGATAACAGATTTAGCCTATTATATTTTGACCATTATCAATCTGCACAACTCATTGCCATAAGTATGAAAATCAGAAAAAAGGCACTCTGATGTCATAGCTGAAAACAACTTGTCATATTTTCTATAACTGGCAGCTCTAAAACTGACTCCCTCAAGCGCAAGCCAGCCGACCCGATGCACGCGCCTGTAGCACGCGGGTCGTGCTTCCCCATTGTATCAAGAATAATCCGATAGAGCCCTCATAAGCGTTACCGATATTGCCACTGTTGGGAATTACAGCCACTGCACTTGCGGCAGAGCAATCGTGTTCTCATCCGACGACTCTGGTATTCCCTTCGCTCCATGACAGCAACCTGAACTGCTGTATCATGTGCCTTGAAAAGCATGGTTGCTCTAATCTGTGCCGGACTGGGATGCTGTGAGTCGGTAAATGCAGCACCAACAGCTTGATGCTGCTCGGAGCTTTTCAGGGGAACTTGCCAACTCTGTGCTGCTTTAGTCACCTCGCTGCCCATACTTGATAGCGATTTTTCATTTCTTTTCTATACATCGGTGTACATGTATATTTTTAACGGGAGTGCCAAATTTTGCTTGTGTTAATAGTACAAAATGTAAGTCTTTTTGTTGTTTAAAGTTCCTGTGTGTTTGTGTCTTCAGAGTGTGTGTTAGTCTAATCCTTGTATCAGGCGTTCAGTTTCATAAAGGCGTTCCTGAAGTTTGTCAGGTGGGGTTGTAACAAAGCTGTTGGCATCAAATAGAGAAGACTGTAATCTGTCTATTGAGCATAATCTATAAAAAATATTGGTTTATTTTCTAATGAGCAGACATCTTTCATACTATATAAGTATACTTCAAAGCCAAACGACAAGAATGACCGCTAATATGCCGTGAATACCAGTATCCATCTAACTTGGTATGCTTGTTCCATTGTCGTTCTGACGGAATGATGGTTGTATCCCGTAGCATGTCTTCCCAGGAGAGATTAGTATTCATTTATCGGAGCTGCTTTGGATATCTGAATATAATTCATAGCAGATCCAATACATCATTGCACCTCTTGATCAATTCAACTGAAGGATGAAGTTGCTGGCACTGCCAAGAGGGCATCGTGTATCTGTATTTGCAAATCCGCAGTTGGAAGCACAATTCAAGCAATTAAAAGGTTATTGTGGCACAAATGATGATCCTGATTAACTTGTACTAGCAGTTAGCACGAGCTACATCATGAATTGGTCACTGTGGGCTAGTTTCACATTACAAGTCAGAGCAAATGTGTACACCCAGACCTCTGATCAAGGATAGCGACTGAATCTAGAACTCAAAGTATGAAATGCAGACTAATCCCAGTCTCCATTAAGCACATTGCACCACAAGTAACATCAGTGGTGTCCAGTATAAATGCATCAGATCAAATAGCAGAAACAAAGCAAATGATGTTCCTGAATTGAGATACACAAGTGTTCAGTCCCTGTGGCGTTTTTTTCAGATTACACATTAGCCTGCAAACAAATACGGTACGATTCATACCGGTAAAATTATGGCAAATCAACTCATCGCCACCTCAATATCGTACCCAACAGAGAGATAAAAATCAGAAAGACGGCATTTGCACAAAGACAGGTTTCATTTCCAACAACAGATATGAAATAACTTTGTTCCACGATTCAGTTCGAACTACAGAGCCAGAGTAAACAGCGAGCTAAACAAGTCGGGGTTCCATCAAGATTTTGGAATCTGCAGGCGGCGGCAAAGAACCTAGCCGCCGAATCCGTAGAGGGTGCGGCCCTGGCGCTTGAGCGCGTAGACGACGTCCATGGCGGTGACGGTCTTGCGGCGGGCGTGCTCGGTGTAGGTGACGGCGTCGCGGATGACGTTCTCGAGGAAGATCTTGAGCACGCCGCGGGTCTCCTCGTAGATGAGCCCCGAGATGCGCTTCACGCCGCCCCGCCGCGCCAGCCGCCGGATCGCCGGCTTGGTGATGCCCTGGATGTTGTCGCGCAGCACCTTCCGGTGGCGCTTGGCGCCGCCCTTGCCGAGCCCCTTGCCTCCCTTGCCGCGCCCGGACATGGCTGACGATCTCGAGCTGCGAGCGGATGTGGAATCGGAGGGACGGTGGTGGCTGCTGGTGATGTGATTTGCGGGGAGGGGCGAGGGGCGTTTTAACGGGGACGAGAGGGTGGAGGAGGCGTCTGCCTGCCGTTGGATGCGGATGGAATGGACGGTCACGATGGCGATCCGGGTGAGGGGTGCTGCGGATCGGTGACGTGGCCGAGAGCTTGACCGGTGGATTGGCGGGCTGAGTCAGAGCTGTGGCGGCAGCTCCAAATTTTTGGGCTGTGAGCGCGGGCCGGGTGTTTGTTCAGAGCTTCTGTGTCGTTCTACTCAAAAAAAAAAATGCTGCTGTGTCGTGTTCTTGAGATTGTTCATGTGGGATGGTGTCCAAACCCGTAGGTATCAAAGAAAGAATGTATTGAAAATATATTTTTCGATTTCATGTATTAGAAATATTGTAATGTGTCTGTGGAATTTTCTCTGTCGAAATGAGAATGGTTGTCTTCAGTTATTCTGCAAGGAACAGACTTTTTTTTATGGGTATATTTCAAACCCAGAAAACAAGATAAGTCACTAATTCACTGTGAATATCAATTCATTTTGATATACTTGCTGCGTTGCTGTAGCATGTCCCCACCCAATGACAGATTCTTATTCCTTCATCCGAACTATTTTGGAGATCTGAAGATAATCTACAAGAAACTGGCTCGAACGCAATGCATCACTGCTATTCTCATTTTTCATCACTTACTGGAGTTCACTTTTTTCAAATTCAAGGATTCAGATAACACTTTACAATATTACATATAATAACTTAGCGATCAGGTAATTGGTCCTAGAAGCTCTGCATTCATTTTGAGCCACACGACAGAGTGCCATTACAAATCTTCTCCCGTCATAGAGACTTGCATCGTGCATCAGTAATAAATTTCATAATTTAAAATGAACTGTACAGTTCATAAACATAATACTGCCTCTCTTCCTACAAAATTAAATTCCGAGATGCTTGACTGTTCTAACATCAGCCTACCACCAGAAAACATTCGGACCCCACAGCAGCACTGTTGTAAACTGCCCAGAATGAACCGTGTTTCGCGTTAAGTGTGTGCGATTGGAGAATAGGTACCAAGAAATCGGCGTTGGTATTACTGTGGGAGCAGTTATTCTCTTAAGAAGTAGCGGTGTGCCTCATGATAAACATTTAATCAAGAAAAACTGTAGTTGGAGGCATCCTTGTAACCTGTATTGTAACTGTGTTTGTAGTTTTGAGACTATACAGCACAGAAGCAGGGTTGAGACACTTTCAGCACCGATGTTATCATCAGGAAAGCGATGTTTATGTGTACTACACAGAACTGAACTGAACGAGCGTATTACATCTGTTCATTCAGGTTCAGAGGCAACCAACCGGAATAGTTATTTCGAAGAATTTTGACACAGTACTAGTACTATTATAAGGTACAAAATCGAAGCAATTAAGAACACAGTAGCTAAAACTGGCAGGTCATTTCACATATTCAGGATACTATCCAAGCAATGTCCAAGAACCAGGAACGGCATGAGATTCTGACCAATAGTGGCCAGCGCTTGCTCGATGTTTTGGTGTGTTATTTAGGAATTGTGGGTGATGCAACCAATAATATTGCGGGAACAGTGTGGAAGCCTGCAGCATTTTCTGAACCTGTAAAAATCTGAAGACAAGACACCAAGTAACTTGTTGCGTGATTGCAACATAACTAGGCAAAGTAGGGATGGTTTCAACAGAATATGTGCACTGAGCATCAAACATACCGGCATTGTCTGTCGATGGACGGAACTGAAGACGAGCACACTATCAGACAAGCAATCTCAACTGCTCGTTCGTTCGGGTTCAGAGACAGCTACCCAGATGACAGTCGAACGATAATTCAAGCTCAGATTCAGAGCAAAACAGGCAAGAAATTTGGCAAGTTGGGAACAGGCATTCAAACACAGATGAATGAGAAACATTTTTCATTTCCATTGCTAATGGCAACAAGACGGTACCATCACATTAGGCATACCACATCCACCATGACAAGAACAACACAGGCACAGTCTGAAACCCTACTGCTAGCACACACACACTTCCACCGACGAACTCAGGCTAACAGGGATCTAACAGACGACGCATGGATTGCAGACTGCAGCCTAGGCCCTCTCTCCACGGATGCGGCGGGCGAGCTGGATGTCCTTGGGCATGATGGTGACGCGCTTGGCGTGGATGGCGCAGAGGTTGGTGTCCTCGAAGAGGCCCACCAGGTAGGCCTCGGCGGCCTCCTGCAAGGCGGAGACGGCGGAGGACTGGAAGCGGAGGTCGGTCTTGAAGTCCTGGGCGATCTCACGGACGAGGCGCTGGAAGGGGAGCTTGCGGATGAGCAGCTCCGTGCTCTTCTGGTACTTGCGGATCTCGCGGAGCGCGACGGTGCCGGGGCGGAAGCGGTGGGGCTTCTTGACGCCGCCGGTGGCCGGGGCGGACTTGCGGGCGGCCTTGGTGGCCAGCTGCTTCCTCGGCGCCTTGCCGCCGGTGGACTTCCTCGCCGTCTGCTTGGTGCGGGCCATGGAGTCGGAGATGCGCCGGCAGGGAGGCTGAGGAGATTTGGGGGATTGGGAGGGATGGGGGTGAGGAGGAAGAAGGGGACGGGGCGGCGTTAAATAGGATGGGAGCACCGAGCGGGTGGGGAATTGGAGCGGGGAGCGCGCGTGGGTTTTGGTTTTTCGGGAGGGACGGTGGAGCGTGGAGCGTTGGATGTGGGGCGCCTGGACGGCTGGGATCTGGTGTCGAGGGGGTGATCCGTGGGAGGTGGTTTCGCGTGCTCTGATTGGTCGAAGAGGAGTCAGGCGGATCGTGGAGAAGCAGATGAAACGAAAATGGACTCCGACGAGGCGCGACCGTATTTTGCTCTTTGCCGCCAACGTCCCAGACGAAAACCTCAGCCCAAACGATAATTGACAAAAATACTGCTTCTTTTTTTAGAAGAGTTTCAGTGAGTGCTAGAACAATTTGTTTACTTGCTAGTATAAGAATTATCTGTAATGCCCTGAAGCCCTGGTAAATTATTTATGTGCTATCTGTAATGCCCTAAAGCCCTGGTAAATTATTATGTGCTAATTCATCATAAACACTGATCTGTAAACTGTTTTAGAAAAATGGCCATTTTAGAACAATAATTTCTTTTCAGTTTTGACTGCTGTAGCACACACGTCGAACTACTGATGTTTCTGTAAGTCCCTAGTTCAAGTTATTTTCAATGGATTCGTGACAAGCATGTTTGGGAATCTGCTCATTTGGTTGGCTTTTCAGCAGTGGAAGCCATGAAAAAAATCCCAACCAAACAGGGCCATATTCTAAAATTCTGATGTTCAATTGTTTTCTTCCATTTCGAGAAGCATTCTTACAGATGAATTAACGAGTTGCTTGGCTCGTTAAGCTTGTGACCACTAAACTCGGTAAACTTAACGAGGCAAAAAAACTATGCTCGATTATGTTCATTTGAAGCTCGTAATCACTCATGAGCGCTCGCTAGATTTTTTATCTTGAAAGTTGAAACGAATGTAAAAGATTTGCCTCTTCAATTAAATAAGGGAGAGTAGAGTTTTACAACGCACTCACAAATCACGGCATGACAATTACTCGTACAATATGATGTTCCCTAGTTTCCTTGCGCCGACAGTAACCCAAAGTTTAGCATCTTCTAAAATGTTGGTTAGGAGGACCGGCGGTGGCGCACTTTTCCGACGGAGTACTCAGACGTTTCTCTCATTCCAAATGGTCCAAGAAACGAACATGGTAAGGGAAGCCATTGCGTGGCGGTGAGACTTGTTGTCGTCGGTTCCTTTCTACCACCACTCAATGACGGTTTCATCTAACTGCCATTCGGAGGTGTTCATGTGCGCGAACCCAAGCTTCTCAATGATTGATCCCCAGAGTCTAAGCGTGCAGCGACACTTGACGAAGAGGTGTATCCCTATGTTCTTGTTCCCTTTTGCAAAGCGGGCAAGGGCCACAGTTTGGCCAACCACGCTTCTCCAAGCGATCGGCGGTCCAAATCCTATCTTGTGGAGCCAACCAAGTAAAGAATTTGACCTTTGGAGGTGCCCAAGCCTTTCAGACCATGCGTCCATGCGCTTCAGGGGGACAAGGTCAGGCCGAGAAATTGAGCTTTGTAGGCAGTGCTCGCCGTTTATACCCCATCGTTCGCATGCTTCCAAATGATATCGTCTTCGGTTTGCTCATCAAGGTGGAAGTCATGCACAAGCATCCAAAGGTTAAAGAACTCAGAAATGTGGTTGACGGAGATGGCGGTGTCATGCTTGATTTCGAGGATCCAATCGTTCCCATTCAAAGCCTCACGCGCCTTCCAATTCTTCCTCGCCAAGCCCTCATAGATTAGCGATGCAATGTCCTTGGGCTTGCGCCCCAGGAGCCAAAGGAAGTCCCAGAAAGGTGTTTGACGCCGTCACCGACAGTGATAGTCGTAGATGCATAGAAGAACTGGAGGTCCTCTTCAGTGCAGGGGTTGCCAGAGCCCACCCATAGTCTACGGGGCTCCCTCCATTCCTACCATAGCCAACCAAGCCGCAACGCCCGTGCAAACTTGTCGGTATTGAGCACCCCAAGACCACCGTAATCTTTTGGTCTGCACACCAAATTCCAATTGACCTTGCATTTGGCTCCCGTGGTCTTTTCCGCACCCGACCAAAAGAAGGCCCTCTCAATCTTATTAAGTGTATCTAGAATGCCCGGCGGCACTATGAGAGGCGTGATAGAGAAGACCGCTTGAGAGGAGATGACCGACTTGACGAGAGTTGTGCGTCCGATAGCAGTGATGTTTTGCCCATCCCAAGTGCTTAATTATCCGGCCGCCTTGCCGACCAGATATTGGAAATCCACCGTCTTTAGCTGCCAAACCTAAAGAGGTAAGTCTAGGTATTTCACCAAGAAGGTAGCGCGGATCGTCGGCATATTCCGGAGGATGTGCTCGAGGTCAAGATGGTTGCAACGGATTGGCACGACCAAGCTTTTTTGGAAGTTGTTGCAGAGGCTCGTCACGTAACCAAAGCCTTGTAAGATAGCAGCTAGGTTGTCAATGTCTGTCTTGATGGGTGTTCATAAAATCAAATGATACGAGTCTGGAACCAGCTATATTGTGGCTTGTTTAAGACCTTCTTCCTCAATTCCATGAATCCAGGAGTTCTATCTGCTGTAAAAAAAAAATCTGCTGTCCACCCTGTCTAAGTGTTATTACCCTCTTGAGGTTACGCCAAACTGAAAATACAATCCCGAATATGTAACGGGCGACATGGTACATTCCTGTGTAACTACAAAATGGATAATATGCTTAGCAGAAAGAAAGCTGACAGGATATTATTTATGTTGCCGGACAGCTAGAGCATAGTATCACTGGATATAGGTGAATAATTGCAGAAGAAGCATATAGCTCAATTCAGCTAGCGAGACATAACTATGCTCGCACGCAGCACCTATACAGGCACTGTCCATTGAGAATAAGTAGCAGAAATATTCAAGAACTGAGAGCTGCTGTCAGTCGCTTGAGTTCTTCCAACGCGATAATTTCAGACATGGTATTGAGTTGATCCATGGCCACATCATGTTCAGTTCTACAGCAGAATGCCCAAGCTCTAAGCAGACATACGAGCCACCAATTTAGTCCCTGTAAGTTCCAGGAAAGGAAGGGTAAGCAAGTAGTTGTTTCATGGCAGTATTGTACGAGACCTCATGAACAGAACAACAAAATACAATCCCTAGCACTATGTTTTTGATTCTTTCTATTGCAGTGAAGCACTGGGATAGAACATGAGAGACACTGGATGCCTAATAATTATCACTGCATTAAATAACAAAATTCAAGCACAAAGCGGTGTTCAAGCTAACACAGTACTACAATAAAGATCAAGCTAAGAGGAGAGTTACCAGAAACATAAAACAACAAGAATGCCATTTACAGAAGAGAGAAGTGCATATTTCAACCCCGAACTCTTGTCCTGGTCTAATTTACAACCCCGAACTCCAATACCGTCTAAATTACAACCCCTAACTCTCAAAACCGGCTAGGATTCAACCCTCCCCTCTTTGTTGACCGGTTTTGACCGGTCAACAGGGTCCCGTCAGCATGGCACATCAGCATTATTTTTAAAAAGCTGTAAAATAAAAAAATCCAGGAAAAGAAATAAAAAAATCAAATTTCCGGGAAAAAATCAGGGAAAATAAATAAAATCGAATTTCTGGAAAACAAAAATATCGATATTTCCATGAAAAACCAAAAAA